>NW_015539915.1:981907-1030185 GCF_001515605.1 Sinocyclocheilus anshuiensis
AATAAATCTGCAAAAATGTCAACGATTCTGTGTTTTTCTGTCAATATGGGGTGCTGTGTGTACATTAATGAGGAAAAAAAATTAACTTAAATGATTTTAGCAAATGGCTGCAATATAACAAAGAGTGAAAAATTTAAGGGGGTCTGAATACTTTCCGTACCCACTGTATATATATTTTATTATTATTACTGTTTTAGTTTAAAATAATAAAAGACACCAGAGACACAAAAGTGTCTGTGTCAATAAACAAATCATTTAATGTACTTTTAATTCTCAGTTATCTTTTTTTCTGTTCAGTTCTGTAACACTTATAAAATAAAATAAAATAAAATGGCTTGAGTCAACAGAAGCAACAATATGAGTTATTCATTCCTTGCAGCCTTTTAACGGTAGGATCTCCTCACTGTGACTCAGTTTCCCTGGGAAGTAACAGACAAGATATGTTAGTACAGAAGAGATTCAGACTTATCAGTTTTAATTTGACTAACATCCACACACTATAATGATTATTTTATAAGATATATATGAGGAATAACAAACGGAAAACTGTCACACACTTCAACAGTCTAGCAGAGTGAAAAAGTAGTGTACAATAAAGCGTGATGTTGTATTTTATTTAGGAGTAAATAAGATATGTTTTACTGTATGTAGCATAAATCCAAAATTCTGTCATGAAACTCTAGATGGCACAGGCTGATGGGGTCTAACTCAACCTGTAATAATCCCATCGTTATTCAGTAGTCCCGTATTCTACCAATGTCTTTATACAGTATGTGCAAATACATACATAGAGAGTGTATCCTATATATGTGTACACACACACACACACACATTACTTTTAACTTTAATGTACTTGTATTGTGCATCAAACACTAGGAATATACAAGTATTGGATCAGGACTTGGTATCGGCAGATTCTCAATATTCAATGGCTCGGATCAGATCGGGGGAGCAAAAAACTTGATCGGGACATCCCTAGTTGTGACTTGTTTAATGTAAAATTAAAGTACATACTGTTTATTGGGGAAAATACTGACCCTGGTGGTCATCACTAAATCATTTACCTGCTTCAGTGCCACATTTATCACTGTAGAGTCGTTGTTGCTGTTGGCTTTGCAGGCAAATCCTGAGATAAAGATGGAAATGATGAACTGAAGGATGGAGAACACCAGCAATATTCCAACGATCCCCAGTTCATTTCTCTAAAAAATATTCAACATACCCATATGAAAGTAGTTTCTCAAATAATATTCCATGAATTTTATTAAGTGATTTTCTCAAAGTTATATTGCATTATACATATAGCTTTATACTTTACATATAGCTAACACTTGAAACATAGCACACAAGTCACGTGGACTACTTCTATGATACTTTTATGGTGTCTTTGCATTATTTGAAGTATGTAATTTCCAGTTCATTGTAATTGTATGCAGCACAATATTTATTAGGAAAAATTACCTTCAGATAGTAAATGATGACACCATTGTCATTTTGGGGTGAACTATTTATTGAAATAAATAAATACAACTGCAATTAAAAACTAAAAATAAATTTAAACCGATCACATTAATATAGTATTTTATATTGTACCATCAATAAACAAGTGTCATAGTCACTGTAACATCTTCCATAGTTCATTGCAGGGTGTAGCATTTCTATGCTCATCAGAACAATGGCGGTCACTGCAGTTATGGCACTGATCACATTCATTATAAGAGAGCCTTTCAGCTGCAGGAAGAAAAGCTGACACATGAAGGGTGACAGTAGTAATGGTGTGTATGCTTGTAAAACAGCTGTAAGTCACACTGTAAATTATATATATGAAGTAAAAAAAATGGAGTATGTTTTACAGGAAAGTATGATTTCTGCTATAAATTTCACAATTTCTGTTACTTGCCATTTCTTTGTAATTAGCTGTGAAATTTAAATTTTTTCTGTGCAGTTGTTACCTTTGTAAATTGAAAATGAGTCAGATGTCTTTTAGTTCACATTCTAAAGTGTCTCAGTTTTCAGACTACACTGGTAAAAGTGAGTTTACCGTGGAAATCTCGTGGTTTCCTTTTATTCTGTTTATGCTGATGTATCAGTGAGGCTGAAAGTCCCCTTAAGAATGTTTTTTGCCGCATTATTTTTTAGTTTTCTACTGTGTTTAGGGACGAAATTAAAATGTACCCTGTAGCCCCATTGTACCCTACTGCATGCAGTCTTTACTGAATCAACAGATAATAGAAAGGCTTGCTTTGTGCTTTTAGTGTTATAAATTGCAAAAAAGTAATGTGAATAATACTGTATGAATACATCACAAACAATGTAAGAAAAAAATTGTTCATCACATTGGATGTACGCACCACACACGGATGAAGTTTATTCTGCGCAGCAACAGACAGAGAGCCAGCACTGATGTACTGAAAGAAACACAGGACATGCTCACGTTCATTCTAGAAATTAAAATCAGAAGCTAGAAACTAAAACCATAAAATTAAATGTCTCGGTTATGCATGAAACCCTCGTTCCCTGAAGGAGGGAACAGAGACATTATGTCAGAGCGACTGACAAATTGGGATCTTCGCTCAAGAGCCCAACCACCTTTGAGTGTAACAAAGCGAGCCAATGGATATTGGCGTGTGAGATTTGCGAGATTTGCTCAATTGGTGGTACAGCAATTGAGCCAACGGGACATAACGTCTCCGTTCCCTCCTTGAATTGGGATCCCTACCAAAGCGTCACTATTGCTACCCTTTCTAGTGCCCTGCGTAAGCCAGCAAATCCCCCCACACCTGCTGGGGCAGAAGACAGGACAGGGCTTAGACAGAGAAGTGTCCATCACTGCTGTTCTGTACAGTGAGACATTTGGATAACACTGGGAAAGTGTACCCCTGTAAGAGAACACTATGGAGACCACATCCTGCATATAGGAGGTATTATCTGGAAATTACACACATGAACTGGCCAATCAGGACAGTGCTACATATGGAAGGTCTTTGTGGTAGACCCAGCCTAGCTCGGGTGAAATTAATACCAAGCAGAGACGGCAGAGCAGCTCTGCCAGGAAAAGACATGGGCTCATTATGAGGTAAGCTGTACCGTGGAAGAATACACATATGGGATCACCCAAAGGGGGAATCACAACATGTGGGAACCTAGCCTAGCAAAAGGTGCCCTCCACGACATAGTACACTCGTCATGCACTTCCGCAAAGAAACGTACCGGGGATGGATGCTGATGGTCAACATGCACCCCCATGTACCAATCGTCCAGCCTTGAATGTTCAGGAGATGGAGAAGGCCTCCACTCGAGCCGACACTCTCAGTGGCCCGGGAAAGCATAGCTGTCAGCTCTGGGTCTGACTCCGTCAATGCTACTTTGCCCGAAGGGGGTGATGCAGCCAAGTCTTCATCCCCAAAGGAGTCTAGCTCACCCTCCGATGCAGCGATCGACATCCGGTCCTCCTCCAGAGCCCCGAATGAGATGCTGGGTCCCCTGTGAGAAGGACCAACAACCACATCTGGAAGCTCCACAGCTTACTAGAGGTAAGTGAGGGGCCCACGGAGTTGTACTCGGCAGGGGAGCCCTTACTGTGATCCTAAGGCCACCCTGGCTAATCGCTGAAGTGGTCCTCCCCTGTAACAAGGATCTAGGTCGGGGTATAGCAGAGGGACTCCACTTCGTTTGAGGTACTCAAGTTTTGACCACAACATCGGGATGGTCATCTTCCCACAATGGGAACATGACTCATCCACGAAAGCCAGCTCAGCGTGCTTTAAGCCCAGGCACGCAAGACAGTGATTGTGACTGTCAGATGGGGCCAGGAATAACAGTCTGTAAATGACATGTTTAATGGCATCTTTAAAAAGATGCAATGTCACATTTGAGTCACTCTTTTAGGGAAACTGCTCTTTTTGTTTTAAGTGCTAAAGTGCCCAGGGGAAGGTCGCAGCACAACTGACTGACTGTTTCCAATCTGCAGCATGCAAAGAAGCTTTTTTTTGAAAGGCTGCAGGAAATACAGTAAAGATTTCTACCACCGCTGACGCGCCATCACACCCACACTTGTATAAAGAACTTTTAAATGCTCATACACTCGTCACTATCAGATGATTACTTAAAGCACAAACGCTTAGCTCCAAAGCGAAAAGCTGAATGTGCAATTGCCTGTGCTCTTCCATATACCTGCTTTGCGGGGTGCGGTGTGCAATGCAAATTTCACATATCCATTGGCTTGTTTTGTTACACTCGAAGATGGTTAGGCTCTCAGGCGAGATCCCAATTCATCACGTAACGTCGAACGTGACTGACTGAAACTTACAATAAGGGATCCCCAGTAGGTTATGCCAGTAATGACAGATATAGGGTAACTGTAATTGTAGTCACTGGTGCGTACAATACCAAATAGGAAAACCATCACTCCAGTCATTATCTGGACAGTCTAAACAGGGCAGAAAAGGGTCAAATGTTTGTTTGTTTTTAATAACATTATCATTCATGTTTGGACACACACACACACACACACACACACACACAAAGGAAATCTACAGTATTGTAATGTTTTATGCACTACAGTCTAAAAACAAACAGAAATGCACACATCTATTCACTTAAGGACTTATGACAAAAAAAATTATATTTTATCACAGAAGAAAATTAGATACTAAAAGTATTCCCAAAATCAATCATAATTATGATGAATCATTAAATGCATTACCCCCAGTGCCTTTGGTTGTGCTCTGACAAATTCTGTTAGAGCCGTATTGTGATATGCTCCTCCGGTCTCCTGTCCATCCTCAGAAATAACAGCATGTTGTGCCACCTGTGGATTGACTTGGATGATAACTGTAGCTTTGTCAGTTGATATGACCTCGCTGCTTTCCATTCTAGGCAAAGTTTTCACCTGGAATTAGTGGAATAGTTCACCCAAAAATGAGAATTCTGTCATCATTTACATAATTTACATCAGTTTCTTTCTTCTGCTGAACACAAAGATGTTTAAAAGAATGTTGGTAATCAAACAGTTGCCGGTGACCATTGGCGTGGAAAAAACCCCGAATACTATACCTTTAATAAAAATAAAAATGCTATACCTTTTGTGGTCAACAGAAGAAAGAAACTGACTTAAATGATGTAGCTCTCGTAGCTTCGTAAAAATTACAGTTGAACCACTGATGTCACATGGATAATTTAATGATGTCCTTACTACCTTTCTGGACCTTGAACGTGTCAGTTGTGTTGCTGTCTATGGAGGCTCAGAAAGCTCTCAGATTTCAGCAAAAATATCTTAATTTGTGTTGCAAACATGAATGAAGGTATTACAGGTTTGGAACGACATGAGGGTGAGTAATTAATGACACATTTTTCATTTTGGGGTGAACTTACCCTTTAAGCATTAAAATTCTGCAGTTTACAGTTCATTTACAGTTCATTTTCTCTGCTTTTCATGTACGGTACATCTGCATTAATATTTAAAACATTATCTGATACTCTTGTCTAGAGTGACTTATAAAACTGGCATACTGCAAGGGTTTCTAAATCAAGAATGTTTCTAAGGCTTACATTAGCTTGCAATGTAATAAGTAAAAAAGAGAACAGCTAAAAATGTTGTCACTCTCACTCATATCATAATCATTTGATTGTCTGAGAAACACTTAAAAAATGTATAGATATTTTTGACATATAGCAAAATATAACTATAAATGAGCAAAAACTTACACTAAAACAATCACTGGTGTGAAAGATCACAAAATTCAAAAGATGATGGTTGATTTTTAAATGATGTATTTCAAAGTGTGTATATAAATATAGACTTAAATTAAACTAATGATAGATGTTAATGGATGCATGAAATATTTTACCTGAAGTGAAATGAGTTGTGTTGATGAGGATGTCTGATCGCTCTTGTGATCTTTGTGTGCTCTGTGAAGAACTGCTAAGGAGGAGCTTGTGTCATATGAACTTGCTTTATACTTTTAATGATTATGTAACACTCTTCCTCCTGAAATTCAAATAAAAACTACAAGGTAGCATATAAATTATAGATATTTGTGAACACAAATATCTGTAAAAAGTTTTTAGTGTGTGTGTGTTTGTCTGCGTTTGTGTTTTTTCCGCTGTATTAACACGTTAAGATAAAACAGTCTTACAATTACAATATTGCATTACTCCTTAAAAAAGTAACTAATTGTGTTACTTAGCAAAATGTTTATGGTTACCTTACTTTTTCTCATCTGGACTGGGCTTGCATGTTTGTTTGTTTGATTTTTTTTATATGCACTTTTGGCAAATGTAATAGAGCTTTCACACTTAAAGTGAATTGAAAAAGCCTCAAGA
Organism: Sinocyclocheilus anshuiensis; assembly: GCF_001515605.1. Taxonomy (NCBI): domain Eukaryota; kingdom Metazoa; phylum Chordata; class Actinopteri; order Cypriniformes; family Cyprinidae; genus Sinocyclocheilus; species Sinocyclocheilus anshuiensis. The sequence goes on from NW_015539915.1 coordinate 988,232, forward strand.
GGAAGGAAATGTAAAGTCATATCTGTACAGTAGAGGCTGCAGCTCAAACAAAATTTTCAGCTGTGCTGCCATTCTGAACTGCAAAAGATGCAGGAGAAGAAAGTTCAACACTCTTCAGCGATATATTGTTTTATTATTATGGTGGAACTGGATCATCGCTGGTCAGCAGCGAAGACATTGATTATTAAAATGGGATTAAATAAATGAAGGATATTTATTTTACTTAACATTTAATTATTGCAGGTTTGCATCATATTCTGAGTTTGCATTTTGCTGTTTTTATTCATTTTGAGGAATACTGAATTTGTTTTTGTGCAAGTGCTTGTTCACATTTAGTCTAGAACTACAGGAAGCACCATGTTCACACAACGCCTCTAGACGTACTCCTGATTTGATTTCTCTCAACATGGGGACAGAAGAGCTGTCAGTCAATAAATGGCAAACAAAGTAGCTGGCATTACTTATTTGAAAAAGTAACTCAGACATTTCTCCTGTAAATTAAAAAGTAATGCGTCATGGGCTGTGAGACGAGAGACAAAATGCACAAATAAGATGAAGGTAAACAGGCTTTAATATGCCACAGGGTAAGTCCAACAGGACATTTACCACAACTACACAGAGACGAGACCCAACAATCAAACACTAAAAGAACTGAACTTCTTCTGCTTTGAAAAATCCTTTAAGAGCTGTATAATGTTTTTCTCCACCTGCCTTCTGTCCCTCATTACAAATAACCCCGTCTTGTGTCACCCGGGAATTTAACTGGATAACAACTGTAGATTTTGTCAATTGAGATGACCTCGCTGCTTTCCATTCTTGGAAAAGTTTTCCATTTCTGTAATATGCATGTCAAGTTCAATAAAAAATGTGAGCAAAGTACTTTGCATACAGGAGAAATTATGTTTAAAGAGTTTAAAAATATCTCTTAGAAACTGGACACACACAGACAAGCCTTTATGGTGGTTAATGAGAACGTCACATGATGAATCAAAGCGCATAACAAGGTGAATACTAACATATACGGTGCACACAAATAAAAATACACCAGCATTTTCACTTTAAATTGTAAGATGATTTTGTCTTTTTAACGTCAAAAAACTGTAAACTGAACTGTAATTTTACTGTAAAATAAAACATAAAATGTCCTGTTATAGTTTTATTACTTTTTTTTTTCACCATATAGAATAAGGAAACTTACTGTTAAGCAACTAATAGTTTGTTAAAGTAAAAATTTTACAGTCTTTTACTGTTAAAATGTATACTTTTTTTTTTTACAGTGTAGCTAAATACTTTCTTGACAAAGATGTCTTTGTCAAGCCTAATGTAAAAACAAATCACAAAACATTTAGTACCAAACAAAAAAGATATAAATAATGCATAAAGATTTGTGAAAGCTATTTATATAATATTAGAGTGTAATATTAGAGTAATCTTAGAGTGTTTGGACTCTGTGAAGAATATTTAAGGAGGGGCTTGAAAAGAAAAAAAAAGTTAGTGCAGTCAGGATTAATACAATATTGTTAAATTGCCAAAACGTTAAATAATACTTTAAGACAATCAGTGACATTCTGTGTCTAACACAATTAGACACAGAATTATGAATTAACCTTATTAGACATAACAAAATGTTATTTTGGTAATTTTTTTAACTAGTAATAATAGAGCACTAGGATGCATATTCCAAACATATACAGTAAATTAATTATATATTACATCCAAATAAGTAAATGTTTCATCAGTTGAAAGCCATAGTTACATCATTCTTTGCTGTGCTGTTTAAGGTCAAATAGTTACTTAGTCTACAGTATCTTTGGCACTTTTAATATATCAACAACAGCCACAGGCCATATTGAGACTATTCAATACACCATATTACAAAAAAAAAAGGGGACAAAGCTCTTAAGATCCGCTCCAAGATCTGAACTGAACAGAAATCTGGTGTTGCTACAGCTCAAACTGTAGAGCATGTAAGTCACATTTACAAGCTCAGACACCTACAGCAGATGCTCCTAGTGTCAAGTTGAAGTCGGTTCATCATGGAACATTTGTGGTTGTCTCATATTTCCTTCTCAGTCTGCTAGCTGTACCTTTCCGGTTTGGGGTCATGTAAAATATTTAACTATAACGCCTTAACCTGAGCAGACTTTGCAACATCATTAAAATCATTTTCAGCACTGACCAAATTGGAATCAAGAATAAGACGAGTTAACTATATGAACTTGTGAGCAACATACACATTTGATCAATATCTACTTTTGAGGTATAAAAGCCATTAGCTTGTTTACTGAAACATTGGTCAGAAACGGTGAGAACGGATGCAGAAGATGAACTGACCGCAAACCACACACACTTACAAATTTCATGTTTTCTTGCCATGCACAGGGACATATGCTTATTCATTAAACAGAATCCTGTTTCAATGGACATTAAACTCTGATTCCAGACATTTCAAACATGACTAGTCTTCAACTAAACTATATAAATGTACTGACACCAAGATCAAGTGTAAAACCAACAAACCACAAACCCAAAAAAAAAACTATTAAGTAATTTGATGCACTATTAAATTCTCAAATCACATTAATCAGGAGTCAGAACGGAAATGTGTGTGTGTGTGTTTGGGTGGTTTATGCGGACACTGCCTATCTCCATAATTCAAAGGGATTAAAAAACATAATAAATGTTGTTTTTTAATTTTTTTTTATTTATTATTATTATTTTAATCTAAAAATGCACACAGTTTTCTGTAAGGGGTAGGTTAAGGTGTAGGGTTGGTGTCGATAGAAAATACGGTTTGTACAGTATAAAAGCCATTACGCCTATGGAGAGTCCCACACTTCAAGTTTAGTTTAGAGCTTCTGCCCCCAGATGGCACATTTAGATAATACAATTGTTTCATTTGTTTACTGATTTAAAACTCAAAATGTATGTTTAAAATACAATAAGAAAACTCTTTCTCCAATTCTTATTTTTATAATTTATTTGTAATTTATTCCTGTAATGCCAATCTGACTTTTCAGAATCATTACTCCAGTCTTCATTCTAATATACCAATTTGCTGCTCAAAAACATTTATTATTATTATTATTATCATCATTATTATTGTCAATGTTTCAAACAGTTGCTGCTTAATATTTTGTGGAAACTGTGATACAATTATTAAGAGATTCTTTGATGAATAAGAAATTTAAAAGAACAACATTTATTTGAAAAAGAATATAAAAGTATTTTTTGCCACTTTTGATCAATTTAATGTGTCCTTGCTGAATAAAATCATTCATTTCTGTCAAAACAAACGGAATTTATATTTCAATTATTTCTCTTTTTATTTTTTATTTTTTTGCAAACTTTCTTCAGTTCAGATCAGTTCGCAAACCAATTATACATACATACTTTCATGGACCCCGAAAATAACATGTAAACAACACTGAAATTAACATATCTCACACACACACACACACACACACTGGTATTCCTATCACTATGGGGACATTCCTTAGGCATAATGGTTTTTCTACTGTACAAACTGAAGTTTTTATCCCCTTACCCTCACTCTACCACTTACAAAAAACTTTCTGCATTTTTTGATTTTAAAAAACTTAATTCTGTATGATTTATAAGTTTGTTTCCTCATGGGGACCAAAAATGTCCCCACAAGGTCAAAATTTACTGGTATTACTAAACTTAATGTAGGGTATACCAGGTGCACACACACACAGACATATTCAGTGTGTCATTGCTTTTAGACAATGTGGCATTCTAGTTCTGACAGACAGGTAATGTTTTCCCATTAAGGCCATAATGTAGCTCAGCCTCATTTAATTTACTGCATACCATTTAAGATGTGCCTCTGTGAGCCTCTGTGATCAGGAGCGAGCTGTCAGCTCAGCTCGCCTGAATGCCTGCAGCTGAACCGGCTGTGGGTTCAGCTGATGACAGGGAAGTCATTTAGCTCCAGTGACAGGCCTGAGAGAGGGAGAGCTTGAGACAGCCCTAAAACCAGCGCTCACAATGGAGAGAATAGAGCCGCTCATGAAGGGATGCTTTGTTCATCAGGGAGGATGAGTCCTCCTGGTCTCACACCCATAGATCCGGTGCGATCGCATCATGCATACCGCCGACATGCCTCTACAACCCACTATATTCAGTCTTTAGTCTCGCTTCTCACGCAGGATGAAACTCAGGTGTCTGAAGATGCTGCTTACACTCTTAAATATAAAGCTTCTAAAAGGGGGCCATTTTGGGTTCCTCAAAGTACCTTTCAGTTTTTTTTTTATGTGAAGAACATTTGAACAGTTTTCTACTAAAAAGAACCTTTTGTGCAATGGAAAGGTTCCATGGATGTTAAAGGTTCTTCATGGAACCATCAATGCCAATAAAGAACCTTTATTCTTAAAAGTGTTGATAATCTTTGGCCTGATTCTGCAGTTCGGAAACTCTTCTGCTCCTGGCGTACGCTCTTCTGTGACCTCGAGTTCAATCATAAAGTGTTAAGGAAGTGTGGCTTGCTTTGTCAGACAATCTGCATTTTTGAGCTAACAGTCCCTAAGGGGCCCGAAGACACAGTGAGGGTCCTGAACCACGACGTGATGCAGTTGAAAGACAGGATTTCCCTGGACAGGAACCTTTCCCTCATTGAACCCCCAACCTTCTCTAGCCCTGCGACCCCTATCCTGTGCACTAGAGCCCCTCTTCACACTGGAGGAGGCGCAGGAGGCATGAACCAGGGCAGGAAGCCACGAGTCTTCCACAAGCTCCTTGGGGGTCATCGCTAGTTTCCCTCTACTGTAGCCATCGCTGACCTCCGGAATGAGGCTGTTTCTCGAGCCGCCCTCTCGTCCCATTGTTCTGGCCTAGTAAAGCCACACACGTTTCCTCAAGAGTTATTTTTGCCTGACTTGCTCTGTTGCCTTGATTTATAATGGATTGTGTCTCGACTGGGTCTTTCCCTTTTTATTCTAAAGGTGCGGTCACATTGTTGCTTGATGAGATTTTGTGGATGAAATCATTTCAATAGGAATCCACATGAACAGGAGTTTTACGTGAGGGTGAAAAGTTCCCCATGCATATTTCACTCATGTTCAATTTAGTCAAGTGAATTTGCTGAGCTAACAAACGAAAGCTACTTGGTTTGAAAGTGACTTATTTGTAATCTGTGCTTCATACATCATTACACTATTGACAACGGCAGTTTGTTTTTGCAAACTGAAATTTCGCTAACTGCACCTCAAGGGTGGAGGTTTCCATTGACTTTATTATTCCAGAACATCGCATTGTCCACTTTTATACCATTGTGTAATAAAATGAGCTTCACTGCCTTGATGTACAGCTTTGGAGCTATTTGGACAAGAGGACTGTGTTTTTTGAGTTCTCTAGGATTAGTTCACCTCTTTTCCTGTGCTCACGATTGACCTGGACAGTGACAAAACAGTCGCAATCAACACAAAGCCTCATTGACCAAGCTTCAATGACATCTACTGCAATAGCTTTAGCTCTGCTACAATATCAACAGCCCATATGAATACTTAAGCATGGTCCAACTGTGTTTTAATTCATATTCATTGCAAGGATTAATAAGGGTTTGGCAGTTTGCATAGGTGTGGTTACAGTTTGTGGCCATCAGGAACATTTACATTTACAAATGTATTCATTTAGTAGAGGCTTTTATCCAAAGTGACTTCTAATTAGGAATTCTACAACATAAATGAGAAGTGCTACAACATATAAAGCGCTGCAATACAAATGTCCAAACTTGTCCAGATAGGTCAGCCAGTAAAAGTAGGCCCAGAAAGTATCTGGACACCAAAATGGATAAATATCAGAGCATTACACAAAACATATTAAATCAAATAGCCAGTAAATTAAAAAATAGATATTTTATTTACTTGTCCCAGGTCATTTTAGTGTATACTACTGTTTAAAGGTTTATATGATTTTTAATGTTTTCAAGATTTTTAAAGTCTCTTATGCTCCCTCATTCATTTGAAATATGACTCTTTTGTAACAATGTAAAAGTCTTTACTGTCCATTTTGATCAATTTAATGCAATTTAATGCATCCTTGCTGAACAAAAATATATATTTTTTTTTTTCAAAAAAGAAAAAAAATCTGACTTACGTATGTCTGAAGGTTCTTACTGGCCTCAATGGTGTTAGTGTTGTTAAACTAAGCTGTTTGATGATGTTGTGTTGAATTCCAGACTGTCTAGGATGACAAACGACTTAGCCTTCATTAGACTGTGCTGAAATTGGTGTTATTTCATTTAGGTCAATCAGTCAGAAAGGCAAATTGAGATTTTTCCGGGTACCATGGGGTCATCCGACTGAAATGATAGGAAGAGCATGTTACTGCCATAGTAGTGATAAGAATATCTGAATGATTGGGCCCATTGAGGTTGTGTGTATTAGGAAGAGAAGTGGGCCCAGCACCGAGCCCTGATGTACAACTGTGGTTAGCTGATGTGACTTAAATAAAGCAAGCAAGGACTGGATGCAAAAGATGTATTTTAGTTATGCTGTTAAGTGTGGACAGACAGCACACGCTGTAGTGTTATTGACAGATCTATTGTGTTACATCAAAACTGTCATGTTGGCTTTTGCTTCTTGTGGCAGGACTTGTAATTGCCCATTGGGGCAGGAATGCGATGTTGTGATGTTTATTAGTTAATGAGTGTATTGTGTACTAAATGGCTCATCTCCTTTAAAGTCTGTTGTTTTGTTTTTCAAGAGAGCAAGATTTGTGATTAACAGATTCAATTACAGGACATAACTAACTTTACCTTAAACATACTGATGAAATATGTATTTGATATATTTGACAAATATGTATAAACTAATAGATAAAGAACACAACAGATTTAGTTTTATTTCATGTTTAAATTTTATGTTTGCCAAAACTGTTAAGCTGTTTTTAAGCATCCCTCTTTGTAAAGTAAGTATTTGGGATCTGAGTACCTGATACTGTTGAGTTCACTGTTTTTGGAAAATGAAGTAGATGAAAGCTTCTGTAATTGAATTGTAGTGGTTAAGAGTCTGAGGCCTTGATTAGGAAAGACAAATACACATCAGCAGTGATCCATCTATCACTAGAGTCACAGAGCAGAATGAGGGACTATCAGTCTGTCTGCTGGCTTTGATTGCTGTTGATATGACCAGCAGGGAGGAAAAACTGCTTAAAAGACCCTCTTCACAGTAAGACACCAGACCACTGACACTTTCTCATGACCAATATCCAGAGACCTTAATGGAGTTGATCTCTATAATTATTTAGATATATAACATTATATATATATATTTCAAATGTCATAAGTCATATTTCAAAATGACTTACTGTACTGTACAATAATACAGTTAGAATCACAAATCAGAGTGACTGCTTTTCCAAAACATGATGGGTTTATTTTACTGCATGTACATATTTATTTTATGTAATGAGCTATTTTAAAATTCTTCTCTTGCAGATCCATTTTTTATTATAATCACATTTATCATCTATCCAACCTGATGAAGTAATCAGAGCACAGTATGAACCATATGAATGCAGATACTGAGAACTCCAGTACCTGAAACAACAATGAAGCAGATCGTTTTATTTTCAGTAGACTTCAGTCAGTTCTGAATACTACATGATACTGACTGTAGAGAAGGTTTCAGGCTTATGATCAGTTAAATTCAGTGATCTCTCACCCATTTGCCATTATGGTGCCACCAATCCATTTCCATTCTCCCTCCATCTTTCCCAAACCAATCCAAAAATGATCAGAAACAGCAATCTTTTGTACAAAATCCTGTTTTGAAAGAACAATAATCCATAAACATCTCAAATGGTTAAAAACAGACCAACCATTACTAGTTAAAAATCTGTCAATGCAAAATCTTTTTCTTTATCACTTACTTGTTCCTTTGAACTGTTTATGATCACCAGATTTGCTCCTTTCTGTTGACAGTCTCTGCTGCTGTCACTCCAGCTCTTCTTCTCAGATGAAATATAATAAAAACTGAAGTTGTAGTAAATCCATTTGAAGGGATCCTCTTGCTGATCTGTTAATAGAATGGTTTAGATATTAGTTTAGACAGGTTAGCTTTGTTCATATGCAGTATTCTCACTTGATGTTTAAGTCAACACTTATTTAAATTAGGTGAAATATTTTGAATGAACACAGAACTACCTTGTTCCAAAAGTCCTTGTTGGAGTTCACCGGTCTTTTTTATCTGCTCTCTTTCTTCAGTCATAATTTTGTTCTCCTTCAGTAAATGTTCTTTCTCTGCTATTAATTTTATATTATTTGTAAATATCTGCTCTCTTTCTTTAGTCAATTTATTATTGTGGTTCAGTATCTGCTCATATTTAGAAAGTATTTGCTTGCGTTCTTCAGTCAGGTTATTGTTATTGTTCAGTACCTGCTCATGTTTGGTAAGTGTCTTCTCTCTTTCTTCAGTCAGGTTACTGATGTGAGTTAATAACTGCTTTCTCTCGGAGGTGAAACACACACACAGCACTATTACAGCAATCAGCAGAAGAAAACACAGCAGACACAAACACACTTCAGCTGCTCTATGCTTTCTGTTCTTCACTGAGACACTTCCTGTGGACAACAAACATGAGGTTAAAGGGTTAGTTCACCCAAAAATGAAAATTGTGTCATTAATTACTCACCCTCATGTCATTCCAAACCCGTAACACCTTAGTTCATCTTCGGAACACAAATTAAGATATTTGTGATGAAATCTGAGAGCTCTCTGACCCTCAATAGACAGCAACACAACTGCAATGTTCCCAGGTCCAGAAACCTGTGTTGCTGTCTATGGAGGGTCTGAGAGCTCTACATTTTTGAGTTACAAAATTTGATACATGAATTTTATATGTAATACATTTCTACAAAAATGTACTGTTTACTTACAAATGATAATATAAATGTTCTACTGTGTACTACAGTATTCGTTTTTAGCAGTCAATTTTTACCTTCTGTTGAAATAGCTAAATATCTAAATAGCTAAAATAAAATCTTATAACACTGACAAAAAAAAAAAATCTTATTTTGGTGGTATTGGCAAATTTACTGACACTATGACTAGGCTTTGAAATATTAATTAAATGTTTGAGTTATTATTAGATTTTGCAGACATTTGCACTTACACTCTTAAAAATAGGTTAAAAAGGTACTTTATTGGCATCTATAGTTCATGAAAATGCCAGTAAAGTGACATGAAAAAATTGTAACATCCATGAAATCTTTCTATTCCACTAAAGATATAGTGGAAAAAGATTCCCCGGAATATTTATCTTCACTGAAGAACCTTTAACATCCATGGAATGGACAAAAGGTTCTTTATATTATTGAACTCTTCTTCACTCTAGGTGTGAAATATGGTTCTTTTAAAAACTGTTCACTGAAAGGTTCTTTGAAGAACCTAAAATGGTTCTCAATAGCATCGCTGTGGAAACCCCCTTTTGGAGCCTTTATTTTTGAAGAGTGAGCAGTTTAAAGAATGTTTACAAAAATGAGCCAAAACGACAAACTGCAAGACATTCTACAGTACTTTTGTCTGACTGATAAATTACATTACCTGTGTGTTGAAGTGGTTGTCGTCTCTCTGCGTGAGTCCTGAGATCATGATGTCTCACAGTATCTGCACTGTCATAGATAGCCACCATCATCTCCACTCTTTCTCCTCTGTCCATTTCCACAGTCTCAGTCCTCATTATCACATATAATCTCAGTTATCTCTGATCTATAAATGTTGCATAATATAATGTGTGTACGCTGTCTGGTTTCAGATTGTTTAGGTTGCACTGAGTTGCATTTCATGCAACTACAATCAAATTGAAAGCGTTGGTGGTCAATGTGTGAATCATGTGACATTAAAGCTGGCAGGAAAGGAAAGGGGAAGACAATGAAACATCGATGTAGGTCAAGCAATCATCTCATCGTTTTCTGTCTTTTCTCTAATACAAAAGTGTGTGATTTCTGTACCATTAGTGTCACTCGATGGATTTACAGTTGCCCCTGTCTTCCAAACTGCTCTGCCACCAAAACTCATGTTATTCGTTGAGACCATGCTCAAATAAACAGAACATTGATTTGTTCCAAGGTATTTACAAAGCTTCACAAATGCTTCCTCATTCTCTGAGTATATTAAAGGGATAGTTCTAGGTTGCAACAATCACTAGAGGAAGACGAAAGAAGACGAAGAAGTTAAAACGTCTTGATGAATTTTTTATTACAAACACACATTGTGAAGCACAAGACAGAATGTCAAGATAAGGAATAAGGAATGTAACTTAGGCAACAAACGGGTGTTCTAAAAGTGTAGAGATTAACTTTTTTAAGTGGAGTGAGTTACAAAAGATTTTTGATGTTTGATTTCATGTTCCCTTTGTTTGACTTGACACCGTCAGGTTTGCCTCTTCTACCATATATATGTTTCGCTTTAAAGCACAGGAAGCAGCTCATTTAACACATGCAACTTCACACCATGAAATTCACATTTATCAGGGAGATTAAATTACTGTTCTAAATCTTTACAGCATCTTTGAAAATGTCCCTGGAATTATCGTCCAGATTTTCTTTGAAACCCCAAGGTATAATTTGACACCTGCGGGCAATACTGAGCCCAGCATTAGATCTGTGCCCACATACTGCAGCTGTTAGCAGAGAAATATGGAACATGTTTGCAGCAGACACCAGAAACATGCAGCAGCTTCACATGACCCTGTTCTAGTGTTGTTCTTTCACTTATACATTCCTTATTGAATCATTCATCCATACAAGCTCACATTCTACTGTTAGGAAATATTTAATTCACTGGGCATCTAAGACAGGCAGCAGTTTCCTGTCTTCTATTACCCATGGTTCACTTCACAGCCCTGACAGAAAACAAATAAACAAACCAAAATAAACACAAAGGTGGTCACTAGCCCACACACACACACTAGCAACTGCACACACAAAACACACTTGTGCTGTCTCTACGGGCCATTTATATCAAAGAAACACCCTCTATTTTTTCCATTTTCCTCTACTATCTTAAAGTCCCTCCCTCTTGCTTCTGCTTTTTGTTTCCGCTCAACAGACATGTGTTTTGCCCGCCTCATAATCTCTGTACTGTAGCGTGTTCAGTCTGTCTGCTATTTAATATCTATTATGGGGTAATCTTCAGATTAGATATAATTCACCTTTTCATCAACTGCCTGTTTTCTTCTACATTTACATTTATTCATTTAGCAGATACATTTTATCCAGAGTGAGGAATGTAACGCAAATAGTGAGATGTCTTTACAAATGAATGATTTTTACATTTTAATTCAAAAGTAATGTTTTCATTTTTTATGCTTTTATTTTATTTTTTGTCTTTTATTGTGTTTCTAACTATTACATACGTGGTAAATATATAAGCAAATAAAGTTCTGAACTCATTGTTTTCAACTTTTGTGGTTTAAATTGAATCTTGATGCACATACTGGATTTATCTCTGTTGTTTATGTTATTGATAATAACCACACCCTTTATTATGAAGATATTAATCCATGCTGAAGACATCAGTCCCACTAATTACTTCAGATTAGCACAGTCTCTCCGACAATGATTATGTCCTGACCAAAGCTTATTAGGGAGCTTAATCATCAGAGGTCTGTTTAGGGGCTGATGACCCTCCATATGCAGAGTAGGCATTTATATATTTTTTTTTGGCAAAATACCAAAAGGATGACTCATATATTCAAGTAATTAAATGCATTAAATAAATACAACCAAAATAGAAAACTTATATAAATGGTTAATTGAAATGGTTTTTAAAATGACCAAATATGTGAAGATATTTATTGAAAGGCTTATTACTTGACATCAAAGGGGTTAATATTTTAGGTCATGATCTTTTTTTATACTGTGTTTTTTTATACTCTCAATGAATTGCTCCTTAGTGTTGAGTCTGAGTATGCAACATAGACGTACAAAAAGTACAAAATAAGAAACGCAAGGAAATCAGATTTAAACATGCATTTCCTGTCAGTCACTTGCTTTGATTTTGAACTGACTTGAGGACAATAAGGGACAAAGCAACTACCCTCATTCCCGTGTTTAACAGGAAAACACCACACATGAAGGAATGTTACAAACATTCCAGTTGAATCCATGAGTTTTAACGGATGAGGCACAAGAGAGAAATTCATTATACAGGTTTTATTCATAGAGTATTGCATAAAAGCATCATACAGCAGTTTTTTTCCCACAAGGTTATGTCAAAATAAAAAATTCACTGGCACACATTTCATTAGCTCACACTTACACGCACAGTATCTCATCTGTCAAAGCTGCCACCTATTAATTGGACGTCCCTTTCCCCGACAACATTTGTCAACTGCCATCTGTCTGTCTGAGTTCACCCCCTCCATGTTTTCGTCTCACCCACCTCCCCCTTGAAAGTCTTTAATCAAGCTGCAACAATTCTTCTCAAGTAAGGCACCCATCCCTCCCACCCTATCTTGATGGTTTAGATAAGACAGACTGGACACCGTTCTTATCTCTGCCCCTTATGAACAAGTGCTTAAAGGACAAAAAATTAAACAAGCAACCAAGAAAAACAAGATGGTAAAGAGCACGGTTAAATGCACTAATACAGTTTCAAAAGTACAGAGTCCATAAATTACTCTCGAACCCCTCCGTGGACCACCCACCACCCTGCAGCTCCATGTAAGTCTATGAAGCTCCAGAGGCAACTAAGAGAAAAGCAGAAAAGCCCTCGCTCGTTCTCCCCAACTCTGTCCCACACGTCTGGAGCGCAGCTGTCAGTGGGGGTCTGCTCCGGTCTGCTTGTGGTCTCCAGGACAAACAGACTGCATCAAGTTCTTCAGAACCAGAACGGTTCACAGAGTACCAGTGTTTAGTCCCGGGACAGGGGAAGCTGGTTCCTCAAGTTCCCACAGTCAGATACAAAAGGAAAGTCTGCTTGTCCCCAACAATTGAGTTCTTGTGAAGGATGTAACAGTTGTTGACTTGTTTGCATCACCCTTCCACCCACCTCCTCATACCTTAGTAGCCAGCGACTGGGCCTCGGTCTTCTGTGAAGAAAGGGAGCTGGCAGGACTGGCGTGAAGGGCTTTCTTCAGGTTGAGGAGGCAGAGGCACTGGGAGCGGAAGCGGAGGTCGAAGAAGGCGTAGAGGAGCGGGTTGAGGCAGCTGTTGACATACGCCAGGCAGGTTGCGTAGGGATGAGCCAGAAGAAGGAGTTTCAGGAAGGTGCAGGAGTCAGGAGCGAGGTTCAGGTACGAAAGAGCATCCATGGTCTTCAAGACGTGAAAGGGCATCCAGCAGGCAGCGAACACCACCACCAATGTGGTGATGATCTTGAGCAGGCGACGCTTGCGCTGGTCCTCCTTGCGCAGGCTGTTGAAGTGACGTGTGACGGTGCAGCCGATGAATCCGTAGCACACCATCATGGCCAGAAGGGGGATCAGAAAGCCGAGAGCGGTGGAGGAGATGCTGAGGCCGGCGATCCAAAAGATCTCCTGGCCCGGTTTGCTCACCACCAGGCTGAAGTCCATGGCGCAGGAGGTGCGGTTGGTCATGGCGTCGAGCACCGTGGTGCGAAACAGCAGTGTCGGTGCAGCCAGCACACCTGAGAGGAGCCAGATGGTGGCCAGCGAGGCCCGCATGTGTCCTCTGGTCCGCAGCTGTGTGCTGGTGAGGGAGTGAACGATGGCCATGTAGCGGTCCAGGCTCAGGCAGGTGAGGCAGAAGACACTGGCGTACATGTTGAGCAACACCACATAGCTGCTGATCTTGCAGAGGGCCACGCCAAAGGGCCAGTGGTATCCCAGGGCGGTGTAGACAGCCCACAGTGGCAGGGTCACCACAAAGGTAAGGTCAGCAAGAGCCAGGTTTCCAATGTAGACGTCCGCAGCTCTCCGCTTGGACTGAGCCTGCCATACGGTGAAGATGACCACACCGTTCCCAGTGAGGCCCAGGATGAAGATGAGCATGTAGAGCACAGGAATCAGCGAATATGACGGTTCCCACTCGTCAAAATCACACATTGAGTTGTTTACTGTCTCGTCGTAGTCATCTTGGCTGTAGTCAGCAGTCATGTTGTCCATGGCATTCATTCCTTCGAGGATCTTTCGGTGTTTAAAGTATCTAAAGTAATGATCACAGAGAAGTCAGCTTGTGATGTGTTCAGGTCAGAATGTGCTTTCAGCTGGACAAACTGTGGCTTTTAAACCCTCAGGATCTCACACTCCCCTCCCTTCGCCCCTGACCACGCCCCTCTGCCCCGGAGACCCCGCCCCTTAACTCGATCTCAGCACTGCAGCTCCTCAGGAAAAACCCAGGGGATTAGAGAACGAAATATAAAAATAACAAGTAAACACAAATAGTTTACAAGCAGAACTGCTGATAAACAGCACGTACATTCAGAAGGGGCATCACAGTCGCAAATCACTGCTGTAAATAAGGCTGCAAAAAGAGAATAGAGGATTATCTTGATAGAGCTCAGCTTTACAGTTTTATTTATTTATTTAGACTATTTATTTATCGCGAATAAACTATACTACTGTATACCCGAGGATATAGGTATAACTTTTCGGGGGGTTTACTACTTTTAAAATGAAACATGGAACGTCTCGGTCTGACATGTCAGGACCTGTGTTTTTGCCCTGTACGGATAAATTGATATTGGATGCGAAGGTGTGAACAACTGTCTATTAGTTGGACGATTCGAGGACTCTCATTTCCATCCCAATGCGTTTGACATGCAGCACCCACGGACTTGCCCGAGCAAGATCACATATGTCCAAGTTAACCCGAAAAATGATTATGCAGCATCAACAATGCATGTCATAAACGCTCAAGTTTAAGAACTCTTACGTGCTTAACACAGTTTTCATGCTGAAAATTACGCGCCGTAGCCCATAACTTATTGTAGGATAACTACACAATCATTTTAACAAAATGCTCAAAATGCTCCGCGCTTTCCCTCGATTTATTTTACAAAAATGTTTAAAAAAGAAAGAACCATTAAGAACGAAATAGTACACTGACAGAGTGTCAAATAATGAAATAATGAAGCTAATCTAGACAGAATAGCCTACTGAAAGTAACTTATACATATGTTGTGCTGAACAAACAGTGTCTTATAATAGCCTATAACCTAAAATAATAAATAAATAAATAGCCTACCTTATAATTATTTTAAATATAATTATTTTATAGAATATCAATCGGTTTGAAAAATATCAAAATCAGTTTAAGTTCACTGCATATTTTAAATATTCAAAGGTTATACAATTTATGTTTTAAACAATAAATAAATAAATAGTGAACAATGAGAACAATATCTATCTATCTATCTATCTATTTATCTATCTATCTATCTATCTATCTATCTATCTATCTATCTATCTATCTATCTATCTATCTATCTATCTATCTATCTATCTATCTATCTATCTATCTATCTATCTATCTATCTATCTATCTATCTATCTATCTATCTATCTATCTATCTATCTATCTATCTATCTATCTATCTATCTATCTATCTATCTATCTATCTATCTATCTATCTATCTATCTATCTATCTATCTATCTATCTATCTATCTATCTATCTATCTATCTATCTATCTATCTATCTATCTATCTATCTATCTATCTATCTATCTATCTATCTATCTATCTATCTATCTATCTATCTATCTATCTATCTATCTATCTATCTATCTATCTATCTATCTATCTATCTATCTAT
Source organism: Sinocyclocheilus anshuiensis (assembly GCF_001515605.1). NCBI lineage: Eukaryota > Metazoa > Chordata > Actinopteri > Cypriniformes > Cyprinidae > Sinocyclocheilus > Sinocyclocheilus anshuiensis. The sequence continues at coordinate 1,003,974 of NW_015539915.1, forward strand.
CTATCTATCTATCTATCTATCTATCTATCTATCTATCTATCTATCTATCTATCTATCTATCTATCTATCTATCTATCTATCTATCTATCTATCTATCTATCTATCTATCTATCTATCTATCTATCTATCTATCTATCTATCTATCTATCTATCTATCTATCTATCTATCTATCTATCTATCTATCTATCTATCTATCTATCTATCTATCTATCTATCTATCTATCTATCTATCTATCTATCTATCTATCTATCTATCTATCTATCTATCTATCTATCTATCTATCTATCTATCTATCTATCTATCTATCTATCTATCTATCTATCTATCTATCTATCTATCTATCTATCTATCTATCTATCTATCTATCTATCTATCTATCTATCTATCTATCTATCTATCTATCTATCTATCTATCTATCTATCTATCTATCTATCTATCTATCTATCTATCTATCTATCTATCTATCTATCTATCTATCTATCTATCTATCTATCTATCTATCTATCTATCTATCTATCTATCTATCTATCTATCTATCTATCTATCTATCTATCTATCTATCTATCTATCTATCTATCTATCTATCTATCTATCTATCTATCTATCTATCTATCTATCTATCTATCTATCTATCTATCTATCTATCTATCTATCTATCTATCTATCTATCTATCTATCTATCTATCTATCTATCTATCTATCTATCTATCTATCTATCTATCTATCTATCTATCTATCTATCTATCTATCATCTATCTATCCATCTATCATCTATCTATCTGTATATCTATCTATCCATCTATCTATCCATCTATCTATCTATCTATCTATCTATCTATCTATCTATCTATCTATCTATCTATCTATCTATCTATCTATCTATCTATCTATCTATCTATCTATCTATCTATCTATCTATCTATCTATCTATCTATCTATCTATCTATCTATCTATCTATCTATCTATCTATCTATCTATCTATCTATCTATCTATCTATCTATCTATCTATCTATCTATCTATCTATCTATCTATCTATCTATCTATCTATCTATCTATCTATCTATCTATCTATCTATCTATCTATCTATCTATCTATCTATCTATCTATCTATCTATCTATCTATCTATCTATCTATCTATCTATCTATCTATCTATCTATCTATCTATCTATCTATCTATCTATCTATCTATCTATCTATCTATCTATCTATCTATCTATCTATCTATCTATCTATCTATCTATCTATCTATCTATCTATCTATCTATCTATCTATCTATCTATCTATCTATCTATCTATCTATCTATCTATCTATCTATCTATCTATCTATCTATCTATCTATCTATCTATCTATCTATCTATCTATCTATCTATCTATCTATCTATCTATCTATCTATCTATCTATCTATCTATCATCTATCTATCTATCTATCTATCTATCATTTATTTATTTATTTATTTATTTGTAAATAAATAAATATATATTGGGAACTATGGGAAGGTATTGGTATTAGTAGGCTATTTGTCATCAACAAAGACATTTTTATTTAATTTTTATTTCTTATCCAATTGCTTTCATTTAAATCACAATGCATATTATTTGTAAATGGTTAAGTTACTTTATTTTTTTATTAGACATTTTTCAGTTTAGTAAACACACATGCACACCCACATGCACACAAAAACTTTGTCAGCTTTTATTAGAACATTACAGATGACATCAACATTGATCTTTAAAAGTACCCAGTTCCAGGAAACTGTTGCTACACAATCTAAAATAGCATCCCACCCACTTCAAGTCCTTATGCAAGATGCAGTCCAAATATAACAGGCCTTATGACTGCATCATATCTAAAAATGTATAAGTAGCCTATTGCATGAAAACTAAAGAGGGTTTTCAAAAATACTGCAGGGGAATAATGATTTAAATTTATAATCAGAGACCAACAAGCGAAAGAGATCAGCTAGAATATTAGCATAAAATCCAGTAAATGGCAACAACAGCAGAGAGGTGAGGTTTATTTCACAGAGGAAATCCTGCTGTAAATGGCAATATCAGCAGAGCATTTGGCTCAATAGTATTACTGTCTCAGAGTGAAGAAGCAGATGGGAGGTTTCACTCGGCACCCTTCCTCGTCTCTCAGCGATGAGGCATCAGTGGCGCCGAGTACCTGACCCGCTCAGACACAACTATCCCTCCCTGACCCGACCCTACACACACACACACACACACACACATGTGCACTGGTCAGCATTTGTAAGTTCAAGAGTTGTGACATCATTAAAATGACTCACCATGGTTGCTGGATGTCGAAATCTCTAAAACTCCCTTTAAACATTTAGATTTAATGCGCCTCCCATTAACACCCCACACTTTTCAAAACAAAGGCTCCAAATGGGTGTTTTCACATAAATGAACCATTTTTGGTTCCCCGAAGAACCTTTCAAGGAAGTTCCAAAAAGTTACGAAATTTGAATAATCGAAAGAACATTTTTCCACTGTAAAGAACTGCAAAGATTCCATGGATGTTAAAGGTTCTTAACGGATCCTTTGATTCCAATAAGGAATATTTACTCTTAAGAGCCTACAGTTCATTTTTAAATATTCTTTATTGAAAAGAGCACTGCTAAAACTTGTGTTATTATCTCAAGCTAAATCACAGATCATGTGCTCCCCCTCCAAATACACACATCACAGGTGGCACTGGACTTATCTCCCCTTGATTTTAACAGGATAGATATGATAATGGAACAAATGGTATAGATAGATATGCAAATGCCTGACAAAAGCAATCGGAGGTCCAACAACTGCCAAACTGTTTATTCCACAGTAATTACATTTATTTCCATAAGTCTCAAGTGTGCTCTATCCAAAATAAAGTTCCTCATATCTGTTTCTAAATGCTGCAGTGTTGTTTAAATGTTAAATGATGGGACTGAAACTGCTATTAGGATCTGTGGGCTTGCACAAACCATAGATGGAATGAATGGCAAGCACAGTGTTAGACCACACACACACACACACACACACACACACACACACAGGCAGAGTGACAGAGCTCTCCGAGCAGCTGGATTCAGCGCAGCCTCTTTGATCCACTGTGCCTAACCTTGGCCATGGATAATAAGTGGCTGTGTTTTAAGAAGTTAACAGACTCAATGTGCACTGCAAATGGACTGCTTAATAAGAGCAAATGTGTACAAGGCATCTGTTTGAGAGCTGCACAGATTTAGGTGTGTATGTATATGCTTTAGACAACTGAGAAAACACATAGACCTCCTGACAAAGCAGAACAATTGTGCTTATTTACTTTTCAGCCAAATTAAATCTTAACAAAACAGCAGTTGTCAACCATCAACGATTATAGAATTTTTTTTTCCCCATGAAATCAATTTGTTTAAATGAATGAATGGATGAATGAATGAATGAATGAATGAATGGATAGAAGTACGGTATTACACTGCAAGAAACCGCATATGTTAACGGTGCAATTTTATTTTATTTCTTAATCAATTGCTTTTAAGTTACAGTGCATATTTGTTTGTAAATGATTTATGTTATATGATTTTTTAAATTATATTTTATTTGATTTATTACATACGCACACACACACACAAAACTTACCACTTTACTAATAACAACACTACATAAAAACTGTATCATAATAATACATTTAGTACAAGAAGTCTGAGTTTTACTATTGTAACAATAGAAAAAATATTAAGTTGCTGAGTCTCAAAATAGAGCACAACTCTATCATAAAAAATATAATTGCTTTAATGCTTAATAACATTAATGAATCATCTTCTTGTTCATATGATACTAATCATTTAGCTGCCACAAATGACATATTTAAAGCAAAACATCAAAGTGGTGCTTTACATTTATTTGAAATATATTTATTTAAATTAATAAAACAAATAATAAATCCATACATAAACAAATTAAAATACCAAAGATTTTCAACTATAGATATTAGATGCTATAGATATAAGTTTGTTACATATTTTAAGGAAATAACTTCAGAGTTATACAATTTGGCCTAAATTAGATAAATAAAAACACAAACAAATAAGTACTGCACAAGGAACTTAATTTAGTGAAACTTTTTTTTTTCAGCAAAAATATTAAAAAGCCTACTTTTTTGTTTGTTTGTTTGTTTTTTTGTGTTGATTCCAAGCCTACATATAAATCCTTTTCTGAGATTTTCCTTTGTTAAACCAAGGTCTCTTCTATTTTACTTTCTATTTAGTTAGTTAATTAATTAGTTTTTTAACAGTTTTACAATTACCCCCATATGTTTTTACAAAGAAATACTCAGAAATTGCTAGTAAATTTCACAAATAATTACAAATAAGTAAGTTGCAAGTTGAATTAAACATGAAAACATGAAGTAGAAAAACTGAAGTAGTATTTTCTTGTAAAACGTTCTCCAATAATCTTTTATTTACAATATATATACACACACACACACACACACACACACACACAAACAAATTATATATATATATATATATATGTAACAAACATGATAGAATACTGTATGGGTGCCACCAGCAACAGTGTTGACCATGTTAACTTTTAACCAAAAACCAAAGTAAATTGCATCTTAATTTTCTGAATATGCAAAAAAAAGAAAAGAAGAAAAAAATCACTTTTAGACCTCCTTTTGGTCTAAGTCTTACCATTAAAGAAACACAATCCTTCCGTCTCTCTAACAAGACAGGATGGAATCAGCAAAGTGCATCTAGTTGATAAATGTGCTAAAAATTTGTGTTTGTGCATTTCTTGTATTTTTCCCACTGTCTCGCTCACCATGTGACTGGCATGATAAACCGAGTGTGAGGAGGGTCTCCGATCTGTTTAATGTTTGATGAACAGCCCCCCTGTGTCCGTCATGTGACAGCTGCGTCTCTCAGGTGTTGATATGCTCTGACCAGCATCTCTGGCATCACACACAAAGATTAGGCTCAGAAAAGAGCTTCATTGATTTGCCTGTTGATTCTGAATCTTAAATGTTGAGTGATCCCACATAGAGGCAATTGTAAATGCGTAAGCTTTTCCTCTTCACATGGAAAGGTGTGGCAGTCTTTTACGGCACCCCACCCGTGCTTCATTGACCGATCTAACAAGAGTTTCCGACTCATTGACACCAAGACGCTGAGCACCAGGGACGGGACAATGAACGAGTTCACACCTTGGAGCCGTCGCATGGCCACTTCTTTTCACCCCTTGCGCACACTACCTTCTGCCTGGCAGTGTATTGAAGGTGTGGATGTTTGTTTTAAATACGTTTCAGCTACAGTTTCTAGTCAGAACCTGAAATGCATGGAAATGCGATTAGCAAGGGCTCAGGATGGTTTGAAAACAGGATCGCGGGATCAAGAGTGCGGACAACATCTTTATGCTCTTCCTGGAGACAGCAAGGAAGCTAATTATATGGCCAAACATCCCAGGTTACTCAAAGCCCCTTCCTGTCCTGATGAAAACATCAATCATCCAAACAAGACACTTGATCCATATCTGTTCTCTGTCGCAAATTAAGGTCCTCTAATTATCAAAAGCGTTTGGGAAGCTACTTTAAATTATAAGTGGGAAGCTAGTATGAAAGTAGTTAGTCAATCTACCCATTTTAAAATGCAGTGAAAGCTACTTAAGAAGCTAATTGCTATTTAAGTGGGCAATATCTTTTAAAATCACAATTAGATGATTCATACTATCAGAGCAGTGTTTATCCAATATAGAAACAACAGAGTGCATCAGTAGGGTCTCAGAAGTAACAATTCCTTTAATTTTCTCTATATGGGAAATTATTTTTAACAATAACTTAGAAACTGTTAACAGACAAATGTACTGTGAACTGCAAAATTGTTAATCAGTGGTATATGCTTTTGTTGAAGCCATCAGCCCACATTATTTCAATGTATTTTTTTTAAATAATTGTTTGTAACAGCACCAATCCTGAAAAACTACATTACCCGTGATTCTGCAGATAAGTCTCCACCAATCAGAGAAATGCAACACGCAAATCACAACAAAACAGTTCATTAGCTCCGCCCACTCCCATGAAGCATTGCAAATGGCGATTTAAATATTTATGTGTGTGTATATAGGCCCCTATATTTATTATGTATTATTTATATATCTTGTACCTTTGTCTTTTTGTCTGATTTTCAAATACTTTTTGTTTGAAACCATAGTTTGTATTGTTGTGATTCACCTCATAGCTGGTCGGTTTGGTTCAAAACTAATATATAAGCTCCTGTGAAAAATGTTGGTAAACAGTTGAGGATAGCCATTTACTATTATGGAATACTATGGAAGTCAATGGCTACCATTAACAATTCAAGTCATTCCCTATACCAGGGGTAGGCAAGTTCGGTCCTAGAGAGCCGCAGTCCTGCAGAGTTCAGCTCCAACCCTAATCAAACACACCCGGCTCTCTAGGATCGAACTTGCCTACCCTTGCCCTATACCAACCAAACAGCTGGGGGTAACGCATTACAAGTAACATGAGTAATGTAATCAGATTACTTTTCGAAGTAACTAGTAAAGTAACACATTACTTTTCAATTTACAATAAAATATCAGTGTTACTTTTTCAAATAAATACGTTGAGAGAAATTGAGAATAAGTGCAGAGGCACTTTTGATGTGAAAGGGCCTTTACAGTTGCCAAAAATATAACTTTGTTTTGTTATTAAAAAAAAAGCAAGCCCAGCTCTGGTGACAAAAAGTAGTGCAAAAGTAACATAATGCATTACTTTCCAAAAAAATACTTTTTCAATGGAGAAACGCAATATTGCAATGCATTACCTTCAAAATTTACTTTCCCCAACAATACTGACGGTAGCCATTGACTGGAATCCTATGGAAGTTAATGGCCAATGACAACTGTTTGGTTCCAACATTCTTTTAAATATTTTCTTTTATTTTCAACAAAACAAAGAAAATCATACAGGTTTGGAACAACTTCAAGGTGAGTAAATGATAAGAGAATTTTCATTTTTGAATGAACTATCGCTTTAAGAACAGACACATTTACACAGCTAACACATGCTAGTTTGTATAACTGAGCCAAAAGTATTGATGAAATGCTGCACTTAACAAAAAAAAAAAAAAGCCAAAAGGAATTCTGTACAAGGACTTGAAAGAATCAGTAAGTCATTTTTGGAACGGTTTGAAAAAAACAATTCACTAAATGAATCATAGAGGGAGAAAGAGGTAATTCTAGCATTTGATTATTGACTTGCACGACTGTAAAGTGCACAAAACAATGTGAAAAACCATCACAAAGTAGCATTTTGCCATGTTAGCTACTTGTCAGAAAAAAGTAGTTTGTTACTAGAAAACCTGCTTATTTCTGAAAACAATATCATGCTACTGGAAAATTTAGTAGTGTGACAACTTTGAGTTTTTCACCCATACAAGCTCCCTGATACCAGAAGTCATGGAGTCAGACTTCCCTAGGGAGTTAATGCGGTTCAGTATTTTCTCTCCTAAGGAGCTCCATGTGTGTGTGTTTTATCTGGTGAGAGTTTCCTCAGATTAGCATTTGCCCTGCCGCTCTGCCAGTTTGTATTTAACGACCTGTTGAAAACATCGGATGCTAATCAGGCAGACGTAACACCAACATGTTTCAGCTTACGCACTAGACGTTCGAGACGGCTGGCCTTCTTTCCACATGTTCCCCAGCAGTGCTGATTTACAGAGCAGCCAGGACATGCTATTGTCCGGCCCAATTAAATGAGCTGAAAGATGAGATCCGCATGGAAGCCACTGGTGTTATTAGCAGTTAGCGGCTAGCAATTGGCTGTGTTTACTTAACTCTCTCTTATCTCCTGCCCCCAGAGAGCAGCGGTGTCACAGATCTCTCAAGAAAGCCGAGTGTCTTTTGTCCCTGCGGTGTATCTCCGTGGCTTGGTTTCCTCCTCTTTTTATGCTGTTATATATTTCCATGTGCAAAAGCGCTGCGCCACATTAAAGTGTAGGAAGTTAGCACTCAGTCTTGAGCTTTGATTTAATCACAGCCTGTTTTAAAATTAGACATATGCATTGAAGTGCGTCCAAACGTGTGGCGTCTCAATTTTTGCCCTCTTAATGGCTCAAGTGAAACACTCAGTGGCCAAACACAGGCTTTGACAGGAAAAGCCATCTTGAGTACATGTGGCGAGTCTGACTGCTGCAAACATGTCCGGCCTGAGTTTGTGGGCGACTCCTAATAGGGTCATTTGACCTTAGAAATCACTCTTTTATTGTTATTTTGTGATGGCCATTGTTTGGAAGAGGAAAGGTTGCTTCTGATGTAAATATCTGGCACATATCAGCAGGGATGTCCTCATCCATTGTTGCTACGCTAAATTTGAGGGTCATTCCAGCAAACAGCCCTGCAATGTACCAGTAATTATTTACCATTAGTATATTTGTTCTATATTTATAACTTCTATATTTGGTGTATTTGTTTTTTTCAAAATAAATTAAGATTTTTATTCAGCTAGGATGCATTAAACTGACACATTAGATTCCTATTTTAAATAAATGCTGTTCTATTGAACTCTTTGATTATGCATCAAAGTATCCTGGAAAGAAATGTATTATGGCTTCCACAAAAAAAAAAAAATGAAGGAGCATAACTGTTTTCAACATTAATAATAATAAGAAATGTTTCTTGAGCAGCAAATCAGCATATTAAAATGATTTCTGAAGGATCAGGAGTTTCTTCATCAGAACAGATTTGGAGCAATTTAGCATAACATCACATGGATCCTCTGCGGTGAATGGGTGCCGTCAGATTGAGAGTCCAAACAGCTGATAAAAACAAATATGTTGGTTGATTTTGATATATTAAAAAAGAAAGTTTTTTTTTTTAATTGAAGCAATATTTCACAATATTACCGTTTTACTGTATTTTTGATTCAATAAACCTTTGGCATAATGTAGGGAATAATGTAAATAATGTAAATATAATAATCTAATTCAGTTTAGACATTAAGCACATTATTTAAAAAATATATTCAAAACCTGTGACATTAATCTTTAAAAACCAGCTTTGTCTTGACAGTATTTTTGTCAAATTGATCACTATGATATTTCCAATAGCAGTGTTGAACCAATATACATGTATAATTAAATACTCATAGGAGAAATGTATCTCTCTTTGAACCATGTGGTCAAATACGTTTACGATGTTACTTTCTTAACTACGCTTCCAGAAAAATAAAACCTTTTTTAAAAATAAGGAGAGAATGTCCCAAAATAAATGGAATTAACAAAATATTCATATACCAACCAAATAACCCATTAAAATGTATTGGTGATAAACTGGCACATTCAGATCATCTGATATTCCAATGAAAACAAACATTCACAATTTAAATTAATGTTTCATCTGATTAAGATCATCCTGTTTCTTGTATCAGGACACACATAACACACAAATGCCACTGTCTCCTGAAAATGACCCCTGAAATAGCTCTTGTTTGTACAAGATGCTTGGGCACACGAAAACAGGGGCACAAATTTCCACAGCAGTAATCCTCATTTAGACACAGCACATCACAATGGCTCCCAAGACACTTACGAGAATAAGTCTGACCAGCGCAGGTTACGCTGGCGATCACGGTGGCACAAAACAGACACAGTGACTTATGGGCTGTCACAGGAAAGGGCCTGTCAGGATGTCGCCAGCGTTTGTGTTGGCCCTCTGAGACTGGAGGACAGTCTTGTTTTGTAAACTGCAAGTCTTCAGATTATTGATAAAGCTCTTCCTGAACCAGTCAATGTGGAAGGAGAAAATGGGTTGGACTAAACGAGTGGGGAAAAGTTGAATTAAGATTCTACACCATTTACTTCAATAGAGTATGGTTTCAGCATATTGCTAAACTACATATTTTTTATCAGACTTTTTTTTTTTTTTGTAATTGAGATTTCTACAGCTTTGCTGTAATCTTGGATTCATTTTTTTACTGAGCTCATTGCAATGCATTATGGGATTGGCTTCTCTACAAAAAATACATGCAGTATTGGCCTAAAAGGTTTCTTGACGCGTTACTTTTTTTGGAACACCAAAAAAAGTGTCCTTTAAAATAAACAGAACCAAAGAATGTTAGATGTAGATGAGTTTGTTTCTTTATGGGAACAGATTTGGGGAAATGTAGCATTCCATCATTTGCTCACCAATGGACCCTCTGCAGTGAATGGGTGCCGTCAGAATGAGAGTCCAAACAGCTGATAAAAACATCACAATAATCCACAAATAATCCACAACACTCCAGTCCATCAGTTAACGTCTTGCTAAGTGAAAAGCTTTGTGTTTGTGTGTTTGGACTCTCATTCTGACGGCACCCATTCACTCCATTGGTGAGGAAGTGATGTAATGATACATTTCTCCAAATCTGTTCAGATTCATTTAATCTCAATTGACAGCATTTGTGGCATAACAATTACCACAAAAAAATCTATTCATCCCTAGTTTTCTTTTTCTCTTTCTTTCTTTCTTTCTTTCTTTCTTTCTTTCTTTCTTTCTTTCTCTTTTAAAACAAACCCAAAAATCTAATTAATGATAAGGCACAATAGAAGTGAATGGGGCCAATTTTTGGAGGACAAAAAAGAAATGAGGATTTAAAAGTCTGTCATTTTATAAAAGCACTGACATTAGTTTTTCTCTGTTAAAATTTGAGCTATAAAGTTCAAGTTCTTTACACTTTAACCGCCATTTATGTCTAAAATGGGATAAAACATCACACAGAAAAGGTTAGTAAACAATCTTTCCACACTAAAATCATGTTAACATATTGTTGCTATTGAAACAGAGCATTTTAACATTTACAAATTGTCCCATTTAGTTCCAATCTAACCCAATTTTTTGCTTTTTTTTTTCCTAAAGAAAAGTATGGACAAGTCAAAATGAATTTTTGTGATATGCCACAAATACTGCTGATTGAGCTTAACTTGAACTGAACCTACAGTATTCCTTTAATCACATTATCTTTGCAGATAGATGGTGGTGCAGAATTATAAATTATGGATTAGGTCAGCAGCAATGCTGGGAATAATGTTCCTGGATCGTATGTATCACCTAACACAATATTAAAAACTCTTACATAATGTATTGATCTTATAGATCCTATAGTACATTGATCTAGTTCATGAGTCTTATAATTCAACAGTGTTACTCTCTCATGAACTAGTAGCCATTGAGCCTGTAGCCATTTATGGCCTTGATCAAAGGCCACAAATAGATGTTCAAATCAGCTTAACTGATCTTTGCTAAAGAAAATGATAATTGTACTGCACGTGTCCTTACACATATGCCATATAGTGTTCAAACGGTTCACATAATGAAGGTGGGGTTCACAGCAGCTGGAACACAATAAACCATTGTCCACAAAAATCAGACTCTTGCTTGCCATATGGTTTTGTAATCAATCTACACCAAAATGTGCTCTTAAGTGGCTGCCCATTGTGCACAACATCAGTGTCTTCTCATCCATCCTACTCACTGTCAGGACACACACACACACACACACACACACATGCATCTCTGACACACAGATGTATGACATCATTGCCTCATTAGGACCCATTGTTCACTTCCAAACTCTAGAGGCACAGGGAGTGTGCAAGGTCTTTGCATTTCAAAGGGTTTTTTCATTTACAAGAAGTTCCTAAGGAACATTCAATGGGGTAACACACCCAGAAATGAAAATAACGTCATTATTCACTCACCTTCATGTTCATTTATGGAACAAAAACGTACAAATATGAAGATTTTTTTTCGTGATGTTAATGTGAATAATTTCAAAGTTCGATAACACAGAAGTACAAACCAATCTTTTCTTTCATTGTGATGTACATTAGAGTGAAACAGATTATAAAAAAGCAAAAAATGTAGGACGGGGACTTGGTTCAATCTAGGATTAGATTTGGAGATGTGGGCGGGGCACTTGCGGTGGATTGTGGAGGGGCGGGGTTTAAGCTGACCAAATGTTTGGAGAAGTCTGGCATCAGACTCATCAGAGAGAAGACTGTAGCTTTCACCGGAAGATCAAGACATTTTGATTAAAAATGGAAACGTATACATGATAGAATCAATCTAATTAAGATTAATAAGATGCATTTACAAAATAGATTCTTAGATTTTAAATTCTTATTTCTTTCATTGTGGCTCTCAGATCAAATATAGTGTCAACATCTATAATCGTTAGTTCTTGTGAGCAACTGATGTCAAAATTTGATTCAAACATCAATATTATTCACATTAACGATGCCGTGTTTGATTTGAAAACTGCAGCAGAGGAAAGATGATCAGTTAATAATATTTTAATTTCAACCTGTCCCTCACATTAAGGGTTTCAAACAATATGAGGTAAATAATAACAGATTTTCTCTGTTAAATATTATTACAATTTCAAATAACTGTTTTCTATTGTAATATATGTTCAAATGTAATTTCTTTCTGTGATGCAAAGCTGAATTTTCAGCATCATTACTCCAGTCTTCAGTCACATGATCCTTCAGAGATCATTCTTAAATGATGATTTGCTGTTCAAGAAACATTTATTATTATTATCAATGTTGAAAACAGTTGTTGTGCTTCATATTTTTGTGGAAACTGTGATATATTTTCCACAATTCAATTCATTGATCATATAGAATATATATATATAGACTTTTCATAAAGTTTTATATTCCAGTATTTCTGTTTACGATAATTACATTTTTAGCATCTATGTTGTGTGTTAGTTGGAAAAAAGTCAGCAGTTTTTGTTTTTTTAAGTCTAGGGATTGTGAGAAGATGCAGACGTCCAGTCTGTCCAGACGAGCTGTTCAGTGGAAACTCTTATCACAGCTCCCGTGTCAGCTTTTCTCATATCATCTTCATTGTGTGCATGTCTGTCTGTTTCTAAGCTTTTACCCACTTATACCCATTTAAACACCATGTTTTGCCACAATCACCCCAATCAGCCACACTAATGAGTGAGTGTGTGTGTGTGTGTGTGTGTGTGTGTGTGTGTGTGTGTGTGTGTGCGCGTGCGCGTGCGTGTGCGTGTGTGTGTGTGTGTGTGTGAATCTTGTATCTGCATCCACGGCTTCCTCACTAAGGAGAGAGGGTTTCAGGGACAGGAAGATAGGAGACGGTAGAGACATGAAGCAACAATGGCAGTAAGAGCGTCCAGATCAAATAGAGATAATGGCAAAAAAACATTCCTCAAATAAACACTAAACAGACTCCTTTAACACGCTCAAATGGCTGGGAAGAGTCCCTCCGCATGCCCTCTCATTTGGATGGAGATTTGGAGGTTTTTTGGGCAAGGAATGGGTGTGTGAGAGATCATAAAAGCAGGACTTAATACATTTATTTACTACAATTAATTCAGAATAAAACTGGTTTAAATGACCCATGTAAAGCAGGTTTTGCAAGTCTGCAGTCAGCACAGCTACAACAGGTAATGCTAATATTCTCACAGAGAGCAGACAACACACTAATTGTCACTAAATATTTTTTAATTTCCCATTTGTTTACAACTATATAGGCTATCATTCTGGCCACAGCTAATTCAATTAAGCGAACTGCGAGGCCAAAAATAGGCCACTGACACAGATTAAATCTGGCACAACCTCCTGCGGAGACTAAACTAAACCATTATTTCGACAAACAAAATGATAAAGTCTGCAGACACGCACCCAAAGACGTGCCTGTAGAGCTGTAAATAATAAACAGTGAGCAGCGAGGTCGAGCGAGCGGGTTGTTGATCCCTGAGTAGGGTTGTAAAGGGGCGGAAATTTTCCGGAAACTTTCCATGGGAACTTCATCTGGGGAATTTTGGAAATATTCCAAGTTTGAAACTTACCAGGTATTTATGGGAATTTTTGGGAATTAATTGGAAATTTACAAAACTGTATATACAAACATAAATATAAACATTTTGTTTGATCATAGGCTCACATGCATGCAAACTAATAAAAATTTTAAAAATGACTTTTTTTGGGGGGGGTGGGGATCTGTGATGCTTTTTCGGGATTTATTGATGAATAAAAACTTATGAACAGTGTTTATTCAAAATAGAAATCTTTTCTAAAAATATATGTTTTTACTATTACTTTTTATTAATTTAACACATCCTTGTTGAATAAAAGTATTCATTTATTTTAATAAAAAAAGAGAAAAGATACTGACCCCAAACTTTTGAATGGAAGTCTATTGTTAAAAAAGGACTTCTACAGGTATTTTAAATAAAAACTCTTAATTCATCAAAGAATCCTGAAAAAAGAATCACAGGTAATAAAAATATATATATATTAAGCAGCAAAACTGTTTCCAAAATTGATAATAAATTAGCATATTAGAATGATTTCTGGAGAATCATGTGACACTGAAGACTGGAGTAATGATGTTCAAATGTTCATGCTTTGCATCACAGAAATACATTATATTTTCAAGTATATTAAAACAGAAAACTATTATTTTAAACTGTAATATCGGTAATACTGTGCAATATTACTGTTTAGTTCTGTATTTTTATCAAATAAATGAAGGCTTGATGAGCAAAAGATGAGCAACGTTTAAAAACATTAAAAATAGTAATGTGTCCAAACTTCATACTCCTGTATGATAACAAAAAACTGGCTAGCAGAAAGAATGAATGTATGAATGAATGATGCATTTATATAGCGCTTTATTGTGCATTGCTGTACACCCAAAACGCTTTACAATCATGTGGGGGGTCTCTCCTCAACCACCACTAGTGTGCAGCATCCACCTGGATAATGCGACGGCAGCCACAGCGCCAGTGCGCTCGCCACACACCAGCTACAGGTGGAGAGGAGAGAGAGTCATAGAGCCAATCCAGTAGATGGGAATTATTAGGAGCCCATGATAGACAAGGGCCAGTTGCGGCAATTTGGCCAGGACCCCGGGGATACACCCCTACTCTTTACGAGAAGTGCTATGGGATTTTTAATGACCACAGAGAGTCAGGAACTCGGTTTAACGTCTCATCCGAAAGACGGTGCTTTTGACAGTATAGTGTCCCCGTCACTACACTGGGGCGTTAGCACCCACGCAGACCACAGGGTGAGCACCCCCTGCTGGCCTCACTAACACCTCTTCCAACAGCAACCTAGTTTTCCCAGGAGGTCTCCCATCCAGGTACTAACCAGGCTCAAACCTGCTTAGCTTCAGTGGGCAACCAGTCTTGGGCTGCAGGGTGATATGGCTGTGGCCAAAGAGCATCACAGCTTGAGCTAGCTAGCACATACCTCATAAATTGTCAATGAAATAGCGCTAACTCGCTTAGATTTTTCATCTTGATTTACTGGCTAGCTAGCTACCGTATAAACACTTTTTGGTATTTACTAGTTAAGCTTGAATCCCATAGGTCAAATATATTTAGAATATCAAAAACTTAGATGTAGTCTTTGGGCTCAAATGCAGCAAGTGTGGCTTCAGAGAAAATGGAGGGGAATCCCCCTCTTTGTGTGGTGGGGAGGGTGATTCTTAGACTTTTGTTTTATCATTTTCATCTCACCTAAATGTTTGTTCAGTCAGTGTATTTGTTTTTACAATGGTATAGCCTAATTTAGTTGCACAGTAACCAAGATGGACATTTTGATATTTTGTGTGCAGGATTTAAGAAATGATCTGTGCCTGTTATGGAGGAAAGCACAGTGCATGTAGGGGGTGTGGCCTCAAAAGCCCTGCAGTAAGCAGTGTGCTGTGTGCATGTGATTGAGCGGTGTGTAGGGTAGAAATTCAACTGAAATTGCATTAAATCTGGTTGTTTTAACCAAGATTATGCTGCAAGATTTTTTTCTCTACTACATTTAAGTCCCCAGTTCCTGCAATTTTGCAAATTTCCAGTTTATTCCCATTAATTCCCATGGACAATTTCCAGTCTTGAAAACTCCCAGATTTTGCAACCCTATCCCTGAGTAATCCTGTAGCAGGAGTAAACAGCACAATTCCTCTTCCTGCCCTCTGTACACAGTAAAGGCATCTGTTTGACCTCTGACCCTGACCTGACAGAACCAGCTTCCTGACCCGCACGGACTACTGGATGTGTCCATGCCAACGGCCATCATCTGAACTAACAAACACTGCTACACACACCCAACACACAAGCTCAGTGTACAGTACAGAATAAGAGAAGAGGAATGTGAATGCTGCATTTAAACAAACATGAATCAACTTTACTTTTCACTGTTAAATGGATTATAAAGTTCTTTGTAATTAAATAACAGCAAACAAATATAGCTGCAAGCAGCAATTAAGGGGCCAAGCAAGCATCAGACTAACTGTAGCAATGTGTAACTGAAGCCATTTTAAGGTGATTTTAGTCAAAATGGCTGAAAAATCATAAATACAACCACTAGTAATATGATTTAATGGCTTATCACTGTCGACCAGTAGGTGGTGCTGTTACCAAATCGAGGTGGTATTTTCTGTGTGAGGTGATAATGGCACACAAAGTTTGGTGTCAATATGGCAAAGCTTCAGATGCAGTTTGGCATCATGCCTCAAATTTGTTGTGGCACTATAGAAAAACTGTTTCGTCTATCAACACGAAATCCATAACTTTTTGTCAGCACAGTCTGAAGAAGATGATTTTGGTGAAAATCGGACCAACGTTTGAGGAGATGTTAAAAAATGTAGGTTTTCAACATAAATCAAAATGGCGGACAGGAAGTTCGACCGACTATGACAAAATGGAGAAAATCTATTTTCTCGGCATGACCCAAGGAATATTTTGAGACCAGTATCATTACAATAGACTAATACAATCAAAATTTCTTAACAATTTTGTACGTTTTATTTATAATGGTTAATTAATGGTTTATTACTTTTGACCAATAGGTGGCGCTGTTACCGAAATGATGTACCAACGTTTGAGGAGATGTTAGAAAATGTAGGTTTTCAACATAAATCAAAATGGCGGACAGGAAGTTCGACCAACTATGACAAAATGGAGAAAATCTATTTTCTCGGCATGACCCAAGGAATATTTTGAGACCAGTATCATTACAATAGACTAATACAATCAAAATTTCTTAACAATTTTGTACGTTTTATTTATAATGGTTAATTAATGGTTTATTACTTTTGACCAATAGGTGGCGCTGTTACCGAAATGATGTGACATGGTCAGTGTGAGGTGACAATGGCACATACAAAGGTTGGTGAACATATGTCAAAGCTTTGCAGAGATACAGCCTCAGATGCAGTTAGGCATCTTTCCAGCAAATTTGTTGATGTGGTAAACGATAACCGATTCGAATGTCAATGCAAAATCCATATATTTTTGCCAGCATGGCCTGAAGATGATCCGAGTCAAATTTGGTGAAAATTGGAGCGATGGTCTAGGAGGAGTTCGAAAAAGTAGGTTTTCAACATAAATCAAAATGGCGGACAGGAAGTTCGGCTGACTCTGGCAAAATTGGTATCGATGTTCTCAGCATGACCCAAGGAATATATCGCGATCACTTTCATTACAATAGGCCAATTTAATCTAATGTTATTAGCATTTTTGTATATTTCTTTATAACTTTTGGCCACAAGGTGGCGCTGCCCCCAAAGTTTTTGAGTACTGTCAGAGCATGGTGCTGAAGACACATACCGAGTTTCATAATGATACAACAAAATTTATTTAGACAAAATTGAGAATGGCCAACTCCCAAAATGGCTGACAGTGAACAATTGGGCATGGTTTGACTCGGCATGCTCCACCAAAACTAAAGAGACTAGTTTTGTGATTTTTGGCCAAAATATTCAAAAGTTATAAGATAAAAAATAACCATTTGTTCATATCTCCTGACCACTAGGTGGCGCTGCTCTGAAACTGTGCAGGTAGCCTCAGGTCATGCTTGTTATAACACACACTATGGGTGCATCCGAAATCACATACTGCTGGTACTACATTTGAATTTGAACGTACTACTCGACTGTTAAAAAAGTATGTTCTATATAGTATGAATGCGAGTAGTATGAATGGAATTCGGACGTACTACATCCGCCATGTTGATGTTGTCACGTGACATGCGTCTTCACAACAGCGCCAAAATTTAAAGAGCCCTCACTACTGCGCGAACATCAGCAATGTTTCACGTAATTCTTACCGCTTTCATCTGCGTTTTTAACGTTGATTGGATCAACAGCTCAGAGGAGGCGTCGGTCAACTGCTCGCAGATCACGCCTTCGTCGACAGCTTGTAAATCATTTATCAAATAAGGTAAGTACAATCACCTATTTAGCTAGCAAATTTTACACTTGAAAAGAGCCGCGTCGCCGCCTTCCGCCATTTTCGAATATGACGCCTCCTCTCCCGTGGCCTCATGGGATAGTAAAGTGTCCATCGTATGCATGCTACGGAATTCGGGCGGAAGTAGTAGGTCATCCGGGTACTTCTCGCCTACTGTTTTTCGAATACTATGAATTCGGACATACTACTCGCCTCGCATACTGTTTTTCACCTACTATATAGTATGGAAGTATGCGATTTCGGACGCAGCTTAAGTTTGGTCTCAATAGCCAGACTGTTGCGGAGATATACCCCTTGTCCAAATACCCACACTTGCGGTCTTGGCCACTTGAGAGCGCGTGCGTGCGACAGGAAGTAAGTGCGCAAGACTGTCCCAGGTCTTAAAAATACCAAAGCGTAGTGCCCTTAACGCACACTAAACCCACACTCCGGAGCGGTATTCGAGGGTTACCCCTTGTCCAAATACCCACACTGACTCACGGTTTGACTAATCAATTTTCTTTCCACAACTTTTTGCCAGCATGGAAGATGATCTAGGACAAGTTTCAAAAAGTAGGTTCTTCAAACTATTAAAAATAGCGAGAAAAAAAAACTAGACCTTACGATTTTTTTGATTTTGGTGTTCATTCGACTCGTCATGAGCCAAGTATTCAGAGGGGGGAAAAAAATATTTTAGACCTTATGGGTCAAAAGTTATTAGCATAAACATGAGTGAAACTTTGGACAAGTGGTGGCGCTAAAGAGTTTGAGATAGAGACACCAAATTTGCTGTGGTTAATGTTGAGACTGTGCTCTATCTGTGTGCCAACATTTCAGAACTTTCCCGCAAGCGGTTCTATAGGCTGCCATAGACTCAAGAGAGGAAGAAACGGAAGAAGAAGGAGAGGTGGAGATAGAGACCAGAGATTATTATAGAGGCTTTTTGGATTCTAAATTTTTATTCCCTAAACGCATGAATGAAGAATTTGAACTTTACTGACTTTTTTTAATGTGTGTCTGTTTGCATTATTTGTATCATTTGTGTATTTATAATATTTGTCCTTATCTTGAATATTTGTAATGGTTTTGTACATTTGCCACACTTTTTTGAGTCCCACTTGCTAATTGAATCCAGCTGATTATCTCTATTTAGTAATCCAGAAACAGGGTTAATGGTAGCTGTAACGTGAGATCTGAAGAAAGCAACCTGTTGTTTGCTCATGTTGGTCTAGTTTTTAATTCACTTACATTGTGCACATTTTTGCAGCGTTTAGTTTATGTAATCAAATATATTTTTACTAGAGCTTCACCGGTCTGGATTTAATTATTTGACTAGCAATCAATTGTTTTTATAAAAATAATACATTAATATGATTTTTTAAAAAATGCCAGTTTTTGTACAGCTAAAATAACTGGAATTGGATAACATCAGAAGCCTTGAGCATTTAGGTTATAAACAGTCGTAAAATAAGAAAAATACGTTTTTAGACTGAATTTTAGAGCCCAGTTATTGGCTTCATTTGAGGTTTGAATGTGTGTTTGTATGACTCGGGTACATCCGCTGACGGGAGGGGTTCTGGGACACGCTGGGGAGCGATGAGGAGATGAAGAAAGAGGAGCGCGCCAGCACCTTTGACATGCAAATCTCAGACCTCAGAACTGAAGAAGCGAGGACAACAGGTGTCCCTCCACACGGCCACAGTAGCCTCTTTCACCTCTCCTCATCCCTCATTCCATCTCCGCCGTCCCTCCGGACCCTGCATGACTCGCTAATGGCAGCCGCAAAGAATCAGTCAACACAGAATCTGAGTATCAAATTTACTTTATCATGAAAACCTTTTTTTTTTTTTTGTCAGTGGTTTTTGCTCAAATGTTCATTTGCATACAGGAGGACGTAACAATTTGAGTGTGAATAGAAAAGTCTGCAGGGAAATAAAATCTAAAGTAACTTCATTCCTTATCAAAGTCGTGACGTTTTGGCACACATTAAAATTAATTCAAATGAATTCAAATCTAGAATTCTCCCAAATTGCACTGCAACGTTCTTTCGTAAAGTAAATCTTTGAACCACTCCAGTTAAACCATAAAATGATATTATAATATTGATCAAATTAAGATTTTTTTATTTCTATAATAGCTTTATTACAGCATTTTTTGGGATTAAATATTTACAAATATACCTTCTCAACCTTAAAGGGGTCATATGATGCGATTTCAATTGTTCCTTTCTCTTTGGAGTGTTACAAGCTCTTGGTGCCGTCACATGTGGTTGCCGCAAGCCCACTAGCCGTTCTCAAGCCCGCCGGCCGTTCTTCACTCTAGCCTGCCGTGTGTGACGCTGTGTTTCGTTGTGAAAGCGAAACTACTTTGTACAAAAGGTCAGAGGAATGTGCCCTACAGCATCCCTTCAGTTTTAGTAAATCAAGACGGAAATGTGCAAAACAATCTCTTGGTCAAGAATTTGGCAGTCATGTAGCTCACTGTCCAGCACACATAAACACGACACTCAAGATCACACTGTAAATCATGACAAGAACTGAAACATATGGAATATACAGAGAATCTGTCATGACAGAGGAGCAAACCTGCTCTGAACAGAGACCTCTTATAAATATTTTTCCCAAAAGGACTGATTCCAATTGACTTTTTATACGTTAATTTTGGCACTCAGAAAAACAGGTTTATATATTTAATGTTTTTAATTACGTCAGAGAGCACGAAGCTTGAAATTAAGATCTGACAGAACAGAAATGTTTGGTCTCGTGATATAATGCAGAACTCTGGGATTCATCTCAGCGCCTTCTAGTGCTCAAGAAGGTGAAATGCAATTGAATCTGGGATTTAAAAATAGCTCAATAGAGCCCCTTAGTGGTCAAGACCAGGACTGAATTCATCTTGTAAAAAATATTTGCTGCAAGTCAGATGAAAAATCATCTTGATGGTAATAAGTAGTTAAAGGAACAGTTCAGCCAGTTATTTACTTTCTCTCATTTTTCTGAAGAATATTAATATTAATAAAAGTTAAGGAAACACCATAAAAGCTGTCTATATGAGCATGTGATGTCATATAAATACTTCAATTGCAATTTAATGCTTTTTGGAGATTGACAGACGAGTCTCTATGGAAATGTGCAGTGGAAAGATTCTTCAAAATTGCTGCGTTTTGGTTATGCTAAAAATAACAAAGGTTTTCACTCAAAATTATTCACTCAAAAAAAATGTAGGCATACAATATGTATTTTAAATGCATATATAACTTCCATCCATTTGGATTACATGGTCTCATCATAAACTAACTTAATGTGATTCATATTGTCAGTCATGCAATAATCAAGCTTAAATGAAACGGGTCAGATTTCTGCACTCCAAAAAAATCATCATAGTTTTTTTATTTAAATAATTGTATTCAAAGTGCACTGATTCAATATTTCATATAGAAATATTTAATATTGAATAATTCACTGATTGCTTAGAATCAGCATAAATCTGGTCATTGTGAAAACTGATGCAGTTAAAAAGTATGAACAGTTAAAATTTGCCTTGCTGTGAAACAAGCGATATTTGTTAAAAGTTAAGTTAAAAAGCTATTAGTTAAAATGTATGAGATCAAAGAAATTACATTTATATTAGTGCTGTCAAACGATTAATCGCATCCAAAATAAGTTTTTGTTTACATAATATATGTATACTGTTTATTTATTATGTATATATAAATACACACATACAGTATATATTTTGAAAATATTTACATGTATATACATTTATATTATATATAAATATATTTAATATATAAACATAACATTTTTCAAATATTTTCAAAATATATACTGTATGTGTGTATTTATATATACATAATAAATACACAGTACACATATATTATGTAAACAAAAACTTTTACGATTAATCATTTGACAGCACTAATTTTTATATATACATAAACTAGTTACTGTGTATTTAAACATTCAATTTAATACTTTTACAGTAATCTGACCGTTTCATTTATGTATGACTGACAAATATGCATTACACTAAGGCTATTATTTGGTTCGTTTTAAAACTGTGCAATCTAAATGGATGGAAATTTTAAAAGCAACATCTTAAATTTAGTCCTAAATACTTTTTCATTATTTTAATTTAAAATACAAAAACAGTCATATGTAGTCTCCTGAGGCAGATGGAGGAAATGTCCTCTGCACTCGCTCACATCTGCATCCAGCACAGCTCTTTAACGCTTCATTTGGAGATCTGAGAGTTGGTTTTAGCTATTCGTCCTTAATTTCATTTCCAAACATGCACATACACATATACATGTAACCATGTAAACAGTTAAAAACCTCATGATGTAGTTTCACCCAAGGTCTCCTATGTGATTGTGACTCCCATAAGTATGTTTTGGTCCAGTGGTGTCATGTGATCTCCCCTTTGATGCCAAGTCCTGAGAGAGGGAAGGCAGATGTTTCAGCACAGAAAACATTCAGCGGTCAGCACTGGTGTCCCTCTTCCAGCGCTTTACAGGTAGGTGTCATGTTCGGCGCTACTGAGACTCTGATTAGAGCCCTGCGGGGGCGTGTCTTTCTGCAGGTGCTGTGATTCGCTGGGCGAGAGGATGTCGCTCGGTAATGGTGGGTCGCTGGGTAGCGGGTACGGATTAGGAGGTGGCGAGGTGTTTTTCGTGTCTTTTACCTTCTCCGTTTTTGTCTTTTTAGTCTTTTCCCCTTTCTCCGTCGTGCTCTCGGTGGTCTGTGGTACTTCGACAATGATTGTGGGGTTCTGTTTGAGGTCCTGGCGACTGGGCGGCTCAGCGGCCATAATGGCTTTGGCGCCGTGCATTCTGGGAGGGGATTTACAGTGCAGCTCTCCATGGGTCTCCTTCCAGCGTCGGAGCTGCGAGAGATGCTCCTTCTCTATGTCACGCTCAGACACGGCCAGTTCAATGACCTGAAATGGTGGGGATATATGGTTTTTAAAGGTCAGTAACAATAATAAACCTGTACAAAGTATATTTAATTAACTTCAAGTGAGGATTATTACATGGCAAATCAAATTGTACTGATTAAGGCATGCATTTGCCAAAAGTAACCAGTAGGGGGAGACACAGGCTATGCTTGCTACTGCTGACTACATACTGCACAGTATATAATGTATGCTGCCTACTATTTATACTGATAAGCATGTGAAATAGTATGAAATAAACAACTGCAGTGGTGGTAGTAGTGCTACATTATTATTCAGTGTGTAGCATTTTTCAGGAAATAAATACGGATGTGTTTCATTATTAATCCATGTTTAAAAATGGTTTGAATTGAAATTGAAGTACAGCACGTAAGTGTATGTGTGGACGATACCTCTTGCACTAGGAAAGCCTCCTGCATGTATCGTGGCTCAATTGACCTGAGCAGCTCCATGGTCTCATACTGGCCCTGACACGCTTTCAGTTTCTCCTGAGATCCCAGCATGCACTTCAGCAGCACCAGGCCCACACGGAAGATGATCTTCACTCCTGCAACGCACACAGACATGCATGTCCATCAAACAAAGTTAAGGTGTATCTAAGTTAGAAATGTTTGCACTACTTATATATCAGTAAGTTTCATAATTGATTGGCAATACTGCAAAACATATGTATGCTAATTTTTACTTACAAAAATAAAAAAATGGAAGGCAAGAATAGAAAAGTATTTGTATTTTTTTTTTCTTAATTTAACACATTAAAATTTTCTTAATTTTTTATGTAATTTTCAATAAGTAATTTAATACATAAATATTCATTGAATTTGCTTAATTTATCATTCATCACTGTTAAAAATAAATGTATATATATATACATACATACATACATACGTGTATATATATATATATATAATAAAATGTAAAAAAAAAGTAAGTATGTTTGACTTGCAGTACATGTGAAATTAAAACAAAGCAAAGCCAAAAATAAAGTAAAATAAACATCTTTACCAGGTGATCTTGATGTCCAAAAGCAAGTATATTTATTTAAGTACATTTATTAAAAAAAAAATAAAAAAAAAGGGAACAAAAGGAGTATTGGTATTTTTCCTTAATTTAACACTTCTTTATTTATTTTTAAAATTCCCTTAATTTACCATAAACTCTTGAACACTGAATAGGCTTAACTATATGGCAAATAGCGATAATAAAATTATATATGTGACGTTTAAAAAGGAAAGCAACAATACATAAGAAGAAAGAAGCACAAATAAATAAATACACATAAACCCCTGAACTTTACTAGGACATCTTAATGTCCAAAAGTAAGCATGTTAAACATTTACACTTCCACTTAGGCATAAAGTTGTTGCACTCTGCAAGTAAAAGTCACAGGTAGCAAGGTGTGAATCCAGTGAGCTGTACAGTTTTTTCATCTGTGGAGGGGTGAGGTATCAAGAAAGGACAAACTGCAAGCGGTATCTAATTTGCCTTTAGAGTGAGTCTCACCCTCACAGAAGAACATGTCCCACATGCGCAGGACAGACACCCAGGGCAGCGTCCTGGAGAAGGCACACATGAACCATTCGGTCATGTAGAGGATAGGGTCAATCTTGTATTTCTTCAGATGCCGGTGGGCCACCGGGGACACGCGCTTGAGCAGAGCGAACAGGATCTCACCGTCTAACTGAATGGCCTCCTGTGAAGACAGAGATGAGGAGGAAACAAGATGACAAAGTGAAATCTGGGATTTACCACAGTGGATCCATTTCCCTATAACAGCTTTTCATTTGAAAGAGATTCACTAAATGTAAATTATATGTGGTGAATGATTATTTTGCTGATAAGTTCCTATGATCTGACTGACGCTCTTGCATATACAACTTATTTACATTGATGTGATAAACAAATTTTTCACGTTTAAAACCGAAACGGTAAGAGGAAACCCCCCAGGCTGAAGAGAGTGAGAACGAGTGATAGAGACAAAGCAAGATCCTGATGTTGGTTTAATCTAATTCACTTCTTATCTGCCGCCCACTCTGCTCCTGAAGGTCAGACACAAAAGACCTCACATAAAGCTGGGATTGCACTGGATTCCCGGTAATGGAAAACATTATGCACTAAATATATATATATATATATATATATATGAGAGAAAGATTGTTTAGAACAACAGCGGGTTTAGTAATACTTGAGACTGCACTGGTCCATTTGAGAGCGTAATTAGCACCCTAATACACATCCTTATGAAAGCGACAGTTAACCCTGCACACAATAAAATCCTAAAAAATCCTGCTCCACATGACTGGACATTATACATCAAATATGCTGCAATATATTCCATTTTTGTTGTTATTTTACATTGACATTTTTTTGAAATGCTACAAGTGAATTTAAGCATCACAACATCATAATTTACCGTATGAAAAATGGATATTTTCATATTTGCTACATCCATTATAGATGAGATTTTATGTTGTTTAGCATTTTTAAAGATGAATTTTAAGTGAACGTTAGATAACTGTAAAGGTTATTTAAAAGTAAAAAAAAGGGAATTATTATCATAAACAGAAAAAAAACATGCATAATTAAATATATATTATTAGCCGATACAGACAATAGCAACCGATACTGATAAACAAAAATAGTCTGACATGTACCAATACATGGTGCATCGTAAACTACACAGTAAAAACAAAACAAAACTCTAAATGGACTAATATCAAAATTTGTTAATGAGTCAACTGTGTTGACAACTAGTTTAGTTTGATTCTGTACACACTGTGGAGATTCATGGGTATCAATCAAGTTCAAGTTCAAGTTCAGTTTTATTTCTAGAGCACACTTAAGCACGAAACAAGGCCGACCAAAGTGCTGCACAACATACAATAATAGATTTCAGAATCGTGCAATAAAATAGTCTGCGATTTTTTTTGCGTAACTTGTCAGTGAACTACGGCTCTGTGTGGTAAATTCTGCTCCATCTGAAAGCACGTGAAAATACCACATTTAATAACATG
>NW_015539915.1:1030229-1032695 GCF_001515605.1 Sinocyclocheilus anshuiensis
ATGGGGAGAAATGAAGGACTTTAAGTCGTGCAGCCCTAGTTGAATACTTGCCCTATGTTCTGAGGGACTAAAAACAATCACTTCACTGAATAATTGCCAGTTGAGAAATAAATAATTACCTTACAATTAGTTTTCAAATCCATATCATTTGAATATCACAACATCGATGTCTGTCAAAAAAATAACGTGCACAATACACAGTAGTATTTATGAGAAGCACAGGTCCAGCGAGTACACACATTTCCTGAAAACCCACACTAGCGGATGTTTTGACTACATCATCACTTTCCAAGAAGGAGAAAACGATGGCCTGAGTAGCTTTCTGTCAGTTTCTGAACAGGCTGTCTGTCAGAGGTAATAACATACATAACACACGACACACAGTGAAGTGTAAATTTGTTCCTCACTAGACATGTACCGGTATTCGGTAATGCAATACACGATAATGAATATGCACGATATTGAATATGCATCGATATATCGAGAATAATTAGTTATTACAAATTATACAGAATTTTGAATGCATTTTAGGAATACTTTTGGTCACTGGTCACAATGCACAACACCTATGTATGCTGCGTGAAAGATGCGTGCGCACTCTGATGTAAACAAGCACGGATGAGAAGCACATGACGGAACACGTGAGAGACGCGCTGAATGAAAGCGCACACTCTCTGACAGCAGATGCCGCTAAACTGCAGAAAATGCAGCCGTTACCCTGGAAACCCCATAAATAAAGCAGCTGCCCTACTTTCTAAAACGTATTTAAATGATTTAAATAGCCATTCAGATTTTTGTATTTCGCTATGGTGTTCATCACAGCGCCAAATACTTAAATATTTAGACTTAATAGGCTATTTATTTTCAGACTTTTTTTACGTTTTAATCTGGACTACAACATGCCCTAGATATTGTTTGACAGTTTTTGTAATCTTTATTGTTTATTTGTTTACATTAGGACTTCATTAGTTAACATTAGTTCATTCAGTTAACACAAACTGCCAATGAAACATTCTTCTAACATTCATTAATCTTAGTAAGTTGTTCCAGAGGGTGGGACCAGCCACTTCAAAGGCTCTAGATCATCTGGTTTTTAAGCGGGTTCTAGGGGTCTGAAGGAGAAATGTGCCCTCTGATCTTAGTCCCCTCTTCGAAGAGTAGGGGTGGAGTAAATCATACAAATAAGATGGAGCTTGATTGTTAAGTGATTTATAGACAAGTAGCAATATTTTAAACTCAATTAGATAGTGAACTGGCAGCCAATGCAATGATCGCAAGAGGGGAGTGTCATGATCAAACTTTTTACACCACTTCAAGAATCTAGCTGCTGCATTTTGAACTACTTGTAGCCGAGAGATTTGGGACTTTGATATTCTGAAATAGAGGGCATTGCAATAATCCAGCCGAGACGTAATAAAGGCATGGATAGCAACCTCTAGAGAGCTTTTTGAGAGAAATGACTTGATTTTAGAAAGGGAGCGAAGATGGAAGAAGCTAGAACCTACTACAGCACTAATTTGTTTATCAAATTTTAAGGAATTATCAAACAACACACCCAGATTTCGAACATGGGGAGAAATGAAGGAGTTTAAGGTCTCGAGACTGGGTTGAATACTTGCCCTATGTTCTGAGGGACTAAAAACAATAACTTCTGTTTTATCTGGGTTCAAGAATAGAAAGTTTTTAGAAAGCCATGCAAATTATACAGAATTTTGAATGCATTTTAGGAATACTTTTGGTCACTGGTCACAATGCACAACACCTATGTATGCTGCGTGAAAGATGCGTGCGCACTCTGATGTAAACAAGCACGGATGAGAAGCACATGACGGAACACGTGAGAGACGCGCTGAATGAAAGCGCACACTCTCTGACAGCAGATGCCGCTAAACTGCAGAAAATGCAGCCGTTACCCTGGAAACCCCATAAATAAAGCAGCTGCCCTACTTTCTAAAACGTATTTAAATGATTTAGATAGCCTGTTAAGTGATTTATAGACAAGTAGCAATATTTTAAACTCAATTAGATAGTGAACTGGCAGCCAATGCAATGATCGCAAGAGGGGAGTGTCATGATCAAACTTTTTACACCACTTCAAGAATCTAGCTGCTGCATTTTGAACTACTTGTAGCCGAGAGATTTGGGACTTTGATATTCTGAAATAGAGGGCGTTGCAATAATCCAGCCGAGACGTAATAAAGGCATGGATAGATGTAAACAAGCACGGATGAGAAGCACATGACGGAACACGTGAGAGACGCGCTGAATGAAAGCGCACACTCTCTGACAGCAGATGCCGCTAAACTGCAGAAAATGCAGCCGTTACCCTGGAAACCCCATAAATAAAGCAGCTGCCCTACTTTCTAAAACGTATTTAAATGATTTAAATAGCCATTCAGATTTTTGTATTTCGCTATGGTGTTCATCACAGCGCCAAATACTTAAATATTTAGACTTAATAGGCTA
>NW_015539915.1:1032714-1033097 GCF_001515605.1 Sinocyclocheilus anshuiensis
TTTACGTTTTAATCTGGACTACAACATGCCCTAGATATTGTTTGACAGTTTTTGTAATCTTTATTGTTTATTTGTTTACATTAGGACTTCATTAGTTAACATTAGTTCATTCAGTTAACACAAACTGCCAATGAAACATTCTTCTAACATTCATTAATCTTAGGTAATTCCAATATTTAATAACACGTTGTTCAAATCAAAAGTTGCAACTGTATTATTTAATGAGTTAACATGAACTAAGAGTTGTATTTTTTTTAAAGATTAATTTCTGTAGCAAATGTAGCTTTTGCTCATTTTGAATGTTAATGCATTATCTAAGGTTAAAGGGGTCATATGATGCTTTTTTAAAGATCATTATTTTGTGTATTTGGTGTAACAGAATA
>NW_015539915.1:1033231-1042659 GCF_001515605.1 Sinocyclocheilus anshuiensis
CGCCTAGAAACACACAGCGTCTCCCTGACATGGCTGCTTCAACACTAACTGCGGTTACTGAAACCACGCCTTCTTTCTTTGCGTGCACATTTGGGCGCATTATGCAAATATTCCCACATAGTGACGTAGATATGTGGGGGCGTGTTAGAACGAGCCGTTTTAGGGGGGCGTGGCAGAGTCTTAACTTTGATAAAGAATATCTCTTTGGGTTTGTAACTTTAGTCTTTGCAACTTCAGGGATCTTATCTATACACAATCAGCTTGTAACACTCCAAAGAGAAAGGAAAACTTGAAATCGCATCATATGACCGATTTAACTAATGAGGTCTTATTGTAAAGTGATACCTATTGGTATTTATAGTTCTTTTGCACTTTAATCTGTGTAAAATGTTTAACTTTATACATTTTTCTGTATAAAAAATTATTTAAATTTTCAGTTATTTTGTTATAAGAAAAAAGTTATTAAACCTGTTATACTGTATTATGACAACACTTTTTTTGAAACTAAATTTCAATATTGTGATAATACCGTATACCGTGATAAAAGCATTGGCAATTAATCGCAACATGAAAATCTGATAACGGCATATCCCTATTCCACTCGTTTAAACTGAATCAGAATGATCAGGGAACTGAGGGAAATACTTCACTCAAACTAAAGAAAATAAATGTCAATCCAACTGAAAAACTTTGATGGTAAACAGCATTCTATGGAAGCCCGTTTCCCCCACTGAATTAAAAAAAAAACAAAAAAAGGTAATTGCGACTTTATCTCACGATTCTGACTTTTTTTCCTCGCAATTGCGAATTTACATCTCGCAATTCTGATTTGATTCTGATTCAGAATTGCGTGATATAAACTCACAATTACGAGAAATAAAGTCAGAATTGCAAGATAAAATCTCACAATTCTGACTTTTTTTCTTGCAAATGAGTGCTTGTATCATGCAATTCTGAAAAAAAAAGTCAGAATTGAGAGATGTAAACTTGCAATTACGAGAAAAAAAGTCAGAATTGTGAGATAGATTAATTTAATTTTTTTATTCAGTGGCAGAAATAGGCTTCCATAGCGTTCAACGTGTGGGTTCCTGACAGAAACAGGAAGTTGTGCAGTTTTGACAGACATTTTTTATGCATATGTTCATATGCTGATGTAATATATATTACTGAACTGGAAATTTGATTTTTATAAAATGTAGTTTAATCACTACCTTCTCAGTTGTTATCAAATTTATTTATCAAATTATCAAAGTTTGATAAAATCTTGTTTCATTTTCCAATAAAAGATGATACATGAAAAACGTAACTTTTTAACGTAATTTTTTACATTTTATACCTCTTAGCAGATTTTGACTCTCAAACTGCTTTTTGCATCTAACAAACAAAAGCCATAAAATCCCAAATGAAGTAACTATTGTGCTGCATGAGTCTTGTTGAGACAGGGCACTTCAGGCACAGTTTAACTAGATGAGCCTGGTTAATCAGTTCTGCTGAGTTAGACAGCATGTGAAGTACAAGAGGAGCAACCCTTGAAATGTGATCCCTCTGAACAACAGCTCTCTACATCAGCAAATTTCCCTCAGCAGAACAGTGTTGGTGAATGTGATTACAAACGCCTCAGACATCCCACAACAACACGAGAGTGTCAGCATATCGTCAGGGATTGATCGTGTGTTTTATCAGGGTGATTGATTGCTTTCGTGTGAATCTGAGGGTTGACAGCATGCAGACAAGTGCTGAATGGAGGAGGACTATTGTCTCCACTCACCAGGCCTGCGCTGTAGTATCCAGGCAGGTACTTCTCACAGATCTGGACAAGACCCCAGAATGCATCCTACCAAAGCAAGACCATAAAAGAGTAAAAGACCAGAACAGGGCATGAGTTTAACTTGCTGCTGTACTCAAATAATTAAGACCATTGAAACTAATAAATATTATATATGAATATAATACATTAAAACACATGCAAAACAACCAATTTCAGATGCAACAAATAATCTGCAAATATTGTAATGCATTTTAACTTTGGTTGAAATTATGAAAATATATTGTATTACAACATGCATTATGAATGTATTTATAATGCATTATATATAAAGGCTTCAAATAAAGTGTTGCCAATAGTTCTAATGTTTTATTCGAAGACATAAAACAGGTATAATAGATAACTGTATAAATCAATAAATAATTTATGAGATGCATTCAAAACTACAACAAGGACCATCTGCCAAAGACGAGCACAATAATGGACTGCAGACTGACCTCAGCAGGCATGTGCATGAGCAGCACTGCGGCTATAGGAGCTTGAGCCTGACAGTAACCCTCCTCTGGTCTGTGCAGCGTGTACGCCTTCAGCACCCGGAACAGATCCTGCTGCCTGCACAGTGCACACGCACATGACCAACTTATGTAACAGAAGCAATGGGGTTCAAATGGAGAGGCCCGCAGGTGAAGAGAGGGCTGACTTACCCGTGGCCTCCTCGAGCTACGAACATCTCGTGGAATGGAAACTGTCTGTGGAGGTCTTTCTCTATCACATCCAGCCATTTAGGATCTCCAGGCTGACTGTCCAACTCCTGCCACATAAAGACACATAAAGTCACGCTTATTTATATAGCACTTTATACAATACAGACTGTTCAAATGGACAAACCTGAAATTTTCCCTGATTCTGTTCTTTCTTCACTTTCCCACCAGAGAGATAAAGCCATGCACGACCTCTGAGTGATGGAGGGATGCCCTTCTGACAGCGCAACTTCACCTTCAGAGTGACAGAGAGAGACACTGAGCTTGTACACTTGCATATTAGGATGAACTATGACCTTTTGTCTTAATGTAAATATTAAATGAAACTGAGCACTTGCATTCACAAACCAAGTTTATACTTTTGTGTGAGAGTGACGCAAACGACCACCAACACTAGAGGACTCTAGAGTTCATTTAGAGTGCTTGCATAATTCACTACTTCTCAAGAAATAAGGCATAAAAGTGTATTTCATTTCTATTTTTGCTTAATCGGATGGTAAAATGTGACTGGAATAATTATGGCTATCGCAAATAATCACGACAGGCCGTGTTGAGCAGAATTACAGTAATTATGCATGAGCTGCTGATGTGGCATCTAGCTGCTGTTAACTTGAGAAATGACTAACTCTGTGTTTTGTCTGCAAGGTTTGTCATTGGAGAGAAATTCAGAATCAAGAGAATCATAAACTCGAATTATAAAAGCAAATGGTAAAAGGACATTTAACATTCTTGTAGAGACAACATTTACGACAAACATGGGTTTTTAAATGGCTGATGTCTAAAGCACATGGGTGGCCAAAGGTCAGTATAAATAATATAATAAGGAGTTCTGTGGGTGGATATTTTGTGTGGGTCTGGTCACATCTTTATCTGATTCTATTAAAAAGTTTGTGACTTTGAAAGCACACGATGCGAGACGTGCAGTCAAATTCCGAAGATAACATCATGTTGTTGTTGTTGAGCGTTTTATGAACTTTAAAGCATTCGCTAAGGAATTTGAGCTATTCAAGAACAAAAATAAAACCTGTGGATAAACACAGGTCTGTTTGTCAGAGACCAACCTTCTTGTGTTTTTTGGCCATCCACTTGTCCCAACTGTTGAGCATATCCAGCCATTTGGCTTCTCTCTGCCGGAGCACGTCTGGAGGAATATCAGCACTGCATTGAGAGAGAACAAAAAGAGATTAGATCATTTATCTGATATAATATGTATGCAAGCACACCCACGCATACAAAATCACACGTTAGCAAATATAGGGTTGGGAACCGAGAACTGGTTCTTGTTCAGAACAGATGTTCATGACATTCTGTTCTCTTAGCGGTAATGGCTCATCTGCACTTGTAAAAAATACTCAGAAAGTGTTTTCTGGAACACCATTCAGCAACAGAGCATGGCTGTCACCGAATCGACAAAGTTGATTGAATAAGCCTAATAACTCACTCCCTCACTGAACTGGCCAGAGGGCTTGGTTGCCTTCATCGTGCCCCACTTGATTTGAAAAGAGAAACCTGTTACCATGTTATGTGTAGTAGTCAAATATTCATACCTTAAAGATGTACAGAAAATACCTGGAAACAGAATCAAATATAACATTAATGGAATCAGTGAAACTGGATCAAAAAATTTTATTTTCTTTTGATTCTCATCCCTATACATTTAGAAGCACATCCTTATATATGTATAAACTCATCCCCATATTATCAAAAATGGGGGTTTATTAAGGAGGTGTTTACATGACGCCATTTTCAACTAAAAATGAAAATGCACTAACTTATGCATTTTGGCTGTTCATTTACACAACAAAGCCATTTTGGGGGCCTGAAAATCCAAACTTTTGAAAGCGGTGACGTCATACGGATGCATGTTACATGTTACAAGTCTATAGCTATAGGTATTTGTACGTGCACAGACGGGTATTGTTTTTATACCAGTGACATCGCCATCTACTGGCCTGGCATGAATAACACAGTATTTTTATACGTTTTTGCGGAGTAGTGTGAACAGGAATCACTTTGACAATGTGGTCGTCTGTACTGTACACAAAACTTTTAAAAAGCACAAAGGAAAAACTTTGCTGTTTTTAGTACCATCATTGTCATGTAAACATACCATTAGAAATGTATCCCTAATATATTAATAAACTCATCCCTGTATATTTACAATTTCATCCCTATTTAGTTCCAAACTAATCCTTTCATATTTACAAATTCCTTCCTACTTACTGAATAATCAATCCTTGGCATTTACATACTCATCTCTAATAATTTATAAGCTCACGTCTATTTATTTACAAATCAATCCTTATATAAATAATACATTTACAAACTCAACCCTATATGTTTAGAAACTCATCCCTATACATGGAGAAGCTCGACAGCTCTTGACCTGATATGTCCATGCCAGCGGCAAGGCACTGTTTGAAAAGAATAACGTGGGTGTCAAATTATCTCAATTGAATCTGAGTACTGTAGGAGTCATCATATGTTCACAGCAGGTTCTTCAGAGGGAAATCCAAAACACAAGCTGCTTTCCACTGTAGAACAAATATCACCTGTTTTCAACTAGCCTACTACCGTCATGTTTAGCAACTTAGTAACAGTGCCTTCAAATGTATTACTTGGTTGCACAACCATAAAAAGTGATGTTAATGTGGGATGTTTATAAGAACGTTTTGGACAGAGTGGGGGAGATCACTGGGGAAAGCCGTGTTTCTGGGAATCTTTCTGAACTTGTGTTCTGTCTGATTAAGTGACCCCAGCGCCTCGGCCTGAAAGGCTTTTCATTACATCCAGCTGACAGACACACCCTTAATATGTAATTGAGTGCATTTATATCAGATTAGGGAAAAAAAAAAAAAACATTTAAAAAAAAAACAAGAAAAGAGCTGACAGAGATTTAAAGTAATTGTTAAAATAAAATAAAAAAAATAAGTAACTTTAGTTCAGAAAACATTAATGCTTGTCTTTGCATAACCTGCCATAGGGTTGGAGCCTGTTAAATACCTTAACCTCAAAAAGAGCATTAGCAACAGCACTTCTAATGGCTCTAGTCCTGTTTCTGTGCTTTATAATTGTAGTGGTCGGTGGGAGGTGGACTGACTCATGTCAGAGAAGTTACAACATATTAAGCAATGAAGAATATTTTGACAGTTCCTTTCTTCATCAAATGTGACAAGATAAGTATATAATAAACACAGATAACACAATTATTACTCAGTGGCATGATGCAGATTTTTTTGGGGGTCTGTTTTATTAAAAAATAAATTAGAAAGGTATTTTGGCACTGTTATTTCTTAGCTTATAAAATAATAAATCAAGATATTTATAAAAACTACTTTTTACCTTGAAATTTGTTTTAAAAAAATACTACTTAAGATGTGTACACATTAATTTAATTTGTAAGGGAAATATGTTATTACTTTTTATTTAATGGTTACACCTATTGACATTTGTGACCCTGGACCACAAAACCAGTCATAAGTAGCACGGACATATTTGTAGCAATAGCAAACAATACATTGTATGGGTCCAAATTATCAATTTTTCTTTTATGCCAAAATAATTAGGATCATTAAGTAAAGATCATGTTCCATGAAGATATTTTGTAAATTTCCTACCGTAAATATATCAAAACTTAATTTGTGATTAGTAATATGCGTTGCTAAGAACTTCATTTGGACAACTTTAAAGGTTATTTTCTCAATATTTAGATTTTTTTTTTTTTGCACCCTCAGATTCCAGATTTTCAAAATAGTTGTATCTCGGCCAAATATTCTCCTATCCTAACAAACCATACATCAATGGAAAGCTGGTTTATTCAGCATTCAGATGATGTATAAATCTCAATTTCAAAAAAATGACCCTTATGACTGGTTTTGTGGTCCAGGGTCACATTCAATTTAAACTTTTCTTGAAAATGGTATAGAAGTTTTTCAAAATCATATGGAATTAACAAATAAAAATAGATTACATTTATAAGAATGTGGCACAGATTTTGAAACACTTTTTCCTTTTCTGTATTGCAGACACTTGTCGCTTATGATGGAGTAAATGTATGATGATTATGGATGAAAAGCATGTTATGAAACAAATAATGGTATCCCTGAGATACCAAGGGATCCAATAATCTCCTGGCAAAAGGTCAGTAACAGGACAGGCTGCGTAAACCCTGATGGCTCACGCAGACACTCGGTCTTGAAATGGACAGCAAATATACTCACACAGGTGCAGTGTGTACATAGATTAGATTGGATTATCGTCAGCGATCAGATTACAGATGATTGCGGTGGTTTAGATCTATGGAAAAGAAGCAAGGCCTGCCGTTCGCCTGTTTACTTTTCCTGTGTACACCAGTCAAGCAAATTATGTGATGCTGAAAACACAGATTCAGTTGAATGGAGTTGAATGGAGACTGGAGGATGGGCTCATGAAGTACAAGAGAAATTGTCTCATGGAAAGGGTTGAGGGCCCTTTGACCGTACAAGTATCATATAAGTACTCAAAAAGTGTTTCCTTTCACCCTATAGAAACATTCTTCAGACCAGTTAGTAGAAGAGGAAAACAGGAAGCACATGACTGCCAAAAAATCCCTTTGCTCTCTTTCCTTGACTGTTCCTTTCCAGGTGCTCACTAACACATAGCTAGGGCTAAGTAGACAGACAATCTCTGACTGGCAAAATAAGAACTGAAACTGTGTTAATATATTACATAGATAGTTCAGACCAGACTATAATATTCTGATTGGATGAGTCACATACGGAGCGAAAAACCATCCAAAAACAATTTATGGCCACAGATTCCAATCAGTTTGAATGAAAAAGCTCCTCTCAGAGCACACCAGAAGATCCAAACACAAATAAAAATCTGTTATGTGCGTTCCAAACATGAACCGGTGCACTAAAATGCTCCCCAGAGGCTTGGCGCTTGGTTTCATCTCCATGGCAGTAGTAAACAAATGGAGGGAAACAAAAGCCAAACAGTGAAATGTCATAAGTGAGTCAATAACTCTCTATAGAGAAGTGCAATTGTCATTGTCAATTGTGCAAACTGTCCTTGCAGCATGAGCACAGCCCTCTTTCTCCAACAGCCTTTAATGTCATTAAGTATGAATGATTTTTGTGTCATGATGGTTCACAGTAATGACAGAACCCTCAAAGACCTCTTTTATACGATATTGGATGGGAAAGAGAGAAGAAAATGTTATTTTCTAATAAAAATGCACAGAATTTTTCCAAGAGACAAAGTCAAAACTAATGCAGTCCATTTCTTATAGCCAAGATGGAGCATCAGCAGATTTCTGAAGAATTAATTTTAATATGATAAACAGGAGTTAAAAGTACTATGCTTAAATGTGTTTGGGGGCGGTATGATTTTTTCATGTTTTTGAAAGAAGTTTCTTCTGCTCTCCAAGGCCGCATTTATTTCATAAAAAAATACAGTAAAAACAGTAATATTGTGAAATATTATTTAACTTCCAAATAACTATTTTTTTATTTGAATATATTTTAAAACGTAATTTATTTCTGTGATGCAAAGCTGAATTTTAAGCATCATTACTCCAGCCTTCAGTGTCACAAGATCCTTCAGAAACCATTCTAATATGCTGATTTGCTTCTGAAGAAACATTTCTGATTATTATCAATACTGAAAACAATTGTGCTGCGGAATATTTTTCAGGATTCCTTGATGAATAGACAAAACAGAAAGAATAGAACTGAAATGACTTTACTGTCACGTTTGATCAATTTAATGCATCCTTGCTAAATTGTAGCAATTACTTAAAAAAAATAATAATAATAAATTAAAAAAACAACTGAGGGTATTTCTTAAGTAGACGTGTATTCTGATAAAATATTTTTTGGCAAGTAATATGTAAATTGCAAGTATTTCATTGTATTATACAAGATGTGTTACATGCCAAAAAATTACATAAGTGAAGACACAAGGATCAGCGGATGTGTGCATACATTTTGGAGTTTCTGTGCCTGCTAATACTCATCAGACTGCATGGCTTGGAAGATGATTTGATTTTTTTCAATTTTATCAGCAATTAAAACTATTTAGATGCCGGCCTGCCACACTAATGCTTCTCGAATGAACTGAATGAGTCACTGAGTGGTTTCATTTCAAAACTGAAAACACTTGCAGGGAGGTTCTGCCAAAAC
The DNA here is from genome assembly GCF_001515605.1 of Sinocyclocheilus anshuiensis. Lineage (NCBI taxonomy): Eukaryota > Metazoa > Chordata > Actinopteri > Cypriniformes > Cyprinidae > Sinocyclocheilus > Sinocyclocheilus anshuiensis. The sequence continues at coordinate 1,041,922 of NW_015539915.1, forward strand.
AAATCAATGAGCAATTCTGAGTGCTAAAGGGAGTTCACAGCATGAGGGGAAACTCCTGCTTGAGTCTAAATGAGAGACTGGAAAGAAACACACTGTTGTACAGGGAATAAGAGATATTCTTCATGTGAACTGTAGAGGACAGATGTGCCTTTCTGCGATTACTTCAACAGCAGATTAATCTGATCAGTGCCTGGTTGCTTGGCCAAACAGAACCACATTGTCCAGAGTCATTAGAGACACTCGTGTAAGTCAATGCAAAACAGACAAGTGTTTGTAACAGCTGCAGAAGAGGAGAATGCAGGCGATTTACAGGATCATCTAGAAAAAAAATAATAATTTGGCATGAACATTAGTTTGTACAATATATGCAGGCTTAAGATTAATACACTACATGTCAAAAGTAAGACTTTTTTTTAAGAAATTCATACTTTTATTCAGCAAGGATGCATTCCATTGTTCAAAAGTGACAAGAAATTGATAATGTTAAAAGATATTTCTTCTATTTCGGATAAATGATTTACTTAGAATGTAATAGATCGTTTTCTATCAAAGAATCCTGAAAAAAAGTATTACCATTTTTACAAAAATGTTAAGCGGCACAACTGTTTTCAACATTAATAATTATCAGAAATATTTCTTGTGCAGCAAATCAGCATATTAGAATTATTTCTGAAGGATCATGTGACACTGAAGACTGGAGTAATGAAACAGAAATAAATTACATTTTAAACTATATTC
>NW_015539915.1:1044078-1093404 GCF_001515605.1 Sinocyclocheilus anshuiensis
TTTCTTGTGCAGCAAATCAGCATATTAGAATTATTTCTGAAGGATCATGTGACACTGAAGACTGGAGTAATGAAACAGAAATAAATTACATTTTAAACTATATTCACATAGAAAACAATTACTTTAATGTATTATTTCACAATATTACTGTTGTTGTTGTTTTTTGATCAAATAAATGCAGACTTGGTGAGCAGAAGAGTACGGTGACACATTGCTGCCACACACATTTTTTTCCACTCAATTATGTTGTAATAACGAGATGTTTTCTCGTTAAAAGGACATATTTTGTCGTTAAAACGACATCTTTTCTCGTAATAATGAGATGTTTTCTCGTGATGTCGTTTTAACGAGAAAAGATGTCGTTACGAGAAAAGATGTCCTTTTAACGAGAAAACATCTCGTTATTACGAGAAAAGATGACGTTTTAACGAGAAAAGATGTCGTTGTTACGAGAAAAGATGTCCTTTTAACGCGAAAACATCTCATTATTACGAGAAAATATGTCCTTTTAACGAGAAAACATCTCGTTATTACGAGAAAAGATGTCGTTTTAACGAGAAAATATGTCGTTTTAACGAGAAAAGATGTCGTTGTTACGAGAAAAGATGTCCTTTTAACGAGAAAACATCTCGTTATTACGAGAAAAGATGTCGTTTTAACGAGAAAATATGTCGTTTTAACGAGAAAAGATGTCGTTGTTACGAGAAAAGATGTCCTTTTAACGAGAAAACATCTCGTTATTACGAGAAAAGATGTCGTTTTAACGAGAAAATATGTCGTTTTAACGAGAAAAGATGTCGTTGTTACGAGAAAAGATGTCCTTTTAACGAGAAAACATCTCGTTATTACGAGAAAAGATGACGTTTTAACGAGAAAATATGTCCTTTTAGTGAGAAAACATCTCATTATTACGAGAAAAGATTTTCTCGTTTTAACGAGAAAACATCTCATTATTACGAGAAAAGATGACGTTTTAACGAGAAAACATCTCATTATTACGAGAAAAGATGACGTTTTAACGAGAAAAAAAAATCTCATTATTACGAAAAAAGATGACGTTTTAACGAGAAAAGATGTCCTTTTAATGAGAAAACATCTCATTATTACGAGAAAAGATGTCGTTTTAACAAGAAAATATGTCCTTTTAAAGAGAAAACATCTCATTATTACGAGAAATGATGTTGTTAAAACAACATAACATCTCGTTATTACGACATAATTGAGTGGAAAAAATAATATGTGTGTGGCAGCAATGTGTCACCGTAGAAGAGACCTCTTTCAAAAACATTTTTAAAAATTGTACCGTATATATGTATATATGTCCAAAATCTCTGTAGGGAAACATATTACACTTTGTGATTTAAAAAAAAAAAAAGTTTAATAAGTTTATAAAATAAAACACAAAAAAATCTAAACATTAACTGTTTTTTTAACTCAATAATTCAGTCCTTATTTATTCTGAGTTACTCAAATTTGATTTCACTGCATTTCAAAAAGTGCCAGGAAAGGGAAAGCAAATGATACCAAACAGACAGAGCTTAAAATATTATATAACAACATCCGTTCGGTCTTACATGGATGGAGGAATGTGAGCTGAGCAAGCACTTCTCAAAGCTAGTCAGATTAGAAGAACTCAGCAAGAACAACCACTGGGGACTTCAGTGGTGTTATAGACCTGTCAACTCATCTGCGCTCACATGGACAAGAACGAAGTCCTGCAGGACAGACTGTCCTCAAAAACAATTCAGAGTCCACTTAATGAAAACACTCATGAAGGTGTGAAAAAAATGACAAACTCCAATAAGGCATAGCAAAAAACAGTATGCTTCACAGTAACTTTCATGAGTAAGTCATTACATAATGCTTAATCAGTAGCTCAAGGGCATTTGAATGTTCATGCAAACGTTTCACATTTATAACTGTTGTTCATGATGAGTATTACATAATGCAATAATATCTCTTAATGTTATGAATGAAAGTTATTATAAAGTTACTAATACACTCATAGCTATTCTAAATCACCGGTTTCTATAGTATAAACCGTTTTTAATGGTTTAGTGTCTTTCTTTTACCTCCATACATGTAAATGCCACTTACTTTTCTCCTGCGCTTTGTTGAGCTCCTCCTATGAATCCGTACTTGTCTGTCTGGATCTCCGTGTTGGCGAAGCCGTTGAGCTCAGAGTCTGTGCCCAGAGAAGAGCTCTCGTGCTCGGCCAGACTCTCCACCGGGCCCCGCTGACTCCTGCGGTCCTTCCACTGCACTCCGTTACCAGACTGAAGCTTAGCCATGCTGAATATGAGCCCCAAACGCGATAAATTCACCTGCGTGTGGCCCAAGCAAGAATAAAGTGTGTTTTGACACACAGATAGTGGATTTCCTCTTGCCGACCGCCTCAAACTATCAACACACTCAGAGATTTGAGCCTCACAACCTCCAGTGATACTAACGATACGCCATATCTGATGGTAACGACATTAACGTGAAGTAAACCTCGGGTTTATATGACCCTGACAGGCCATTGTGGATGTTTACTAGCTACATTTACAAACGACAGTTTGACAGAAGACACACATATATAAAGACATAATATAAATAAATGCATTAAATTAGCTTAGCCAATTAATATTACCCCTCAATCTGAAAAAATATATATATTTAGCGCTTGACTGGTAATTTATTATGGATCAAACTAAATGAAACTCGACTTATTGTTGGTCTTCTGACAAATTCTGTCAAACAAACCACAATTGGAAGAGTTATAAGCTAACATGCTAACCCGACGTAAAAAGCGCAGCTTGACAACTCTCCGTATAAACGAATAAAACTCAGACTCACTGTGTTGTAAAGTCAGCATTTGTATCATGTTTCTGACGCCATCGTTTTAATCTTATTTCATATACTCTGTGTTTACGAGCGTTTGTTTGTGACTGACTGACTGGCTCGTGCTAAAGTGGCAGCCGCGAGTTTTAAGGAGGCGTGGCTGATTATGCGCAGTACAGCGCGTGCTACATTTTTTTTATATTATTATTATTATTATTATTATTATTTAGTTCCATCACATACAAATACAAGGCAGATATAAAGCAATGTCGTACAGTTTAGAGCATGTAAAACAGAATAACAACAACAAAACCTAAAATGTACATAAACATAAACATGAAAAAAAATAAAGAAATACCAGGACAAAAAAGTGTTATAGCGCGTGTCTACAATACAGTATTATTTACATCACCTTAAGATTACAACAATAAACTGTAATATTTTATCAATAAGAGCATAAAGTTTTTGACATGCATATTTTAAGTCGTTCTTTGGTGCGTCAGGAACAGCAGTTTAATGTCATTTACAGTTTTATCATTTTATGGCGTATTACATTAACATTTAATGTAATTAAAGTATTAAATAATAATAATTTTAATAATATTTAATTATTATTAATTATTTAAATTAGAGAACTCGGAGGGACCAATAAATCCTCAATGGCTTTCCAGTTTGGCTACTTGCCATAGTGCTCAATCTTTAACCATGCATTGCCTTTCATGATGACAAAGCAATTATACAGTGTATCCCTCACATGCTGTTCTCATGATTGTCATAGGAAAGTCATGATGGATGAGCTTACATTTTCAGTTCACATGCATGCAGAACTGCATATTTATTAAATAGTTTATAATAAACTATATATATAAACATTTTAATTTTTGCCCTAAGCTTTTGGCTGCTCTCCTGTGGATGACTCAAATATCAGTAATTGCCAGATGCAAGTGAAGTGCGTTTGGCAGATTCAAAATCTAATGTGAAATCTGAAAAAAAAAAATATAAACTCAAAAATAAATAAATAAAATGTTTATTACTCTCTTGTTACCAAAGTGAACTGTGAAAAAGACATCGCAATCATGTATGATATACCATGCACATTAATGCTGATACATGCAGGGAATCAGGTATTTTAACCCTCTGTGGTATTTCCTTTACATTCCTGCTATTAAAATAAATAAATAAAGGGGCTTTTTCCATTATCTGTATATTTCTGCATCTTTTGCAAGAGCCATTCTTTCAATTATTTTTCACCAAATAGTGAATGTGTAGTGCCTGCAGTTGTAATGCATCACATTGCATTAGATTTAAATGTAGCCACACATTTTGGGAGCCGCTGCACAAATGAAACATCTATCTTTTCCTTTCTTGCTGGGGGAAAAAATAATTACATTAACAGTTATTGCTGTGTTAAATGTTTGTTAAAGTTAAATCTCAAAGTTATCTTACTGTGTAATTAAAATATTTATAATAATGATAATATGTATACAATAGTAGAGCCTATTTGTTTTACATTTTAAACCACACGAAGATTATGAAATAAAACTGATGGTGAAAAAATACATGTGAATGTTAATTCATTCTGAACGCACGTTAAGTTTTGATACTATATTAATATAGATAGTTGACATCATTCTTCATGACCACATGGCGGAGCTCCATCCTCGTTCACACAGAGTTGGAGCTGGACATCCAGAGAGGGGGAGCTGGAGGTCATTTGGCTCTGCAGTGAGCAGTACTTGGAAAAACACAGTAGCCCCCACTGCAGAACACAAGATCCAGGGGGCGGGGTTGGATACACATCTACGGGGGTGGAGATGGTAGGTTTAGGGGTGGAGATGGGTGGGTTTAGGGATCAGGTGGTGGAGACGGGTAGGTTTAGGTATATGTAAGGTGGGAGGAGTTGGATCTTGGATCTTGTGTTCTGCAGTGAGGACCATCTCAAAAACAAGAGGTTTAGGAGGTTTGCTTCTTTTTGTTCTCTTGTTTCATCGCGCTACAGGCTGCAGTGAGGACCTCTTGGATCCAGGAGGTGCACTGATAGTAAATGATGAGCTCTGAACGAGCTCTCTTAATCATTTACGCACAATCTAATAACCCAACAATCTAAAATCACCATCACAAATTACAAAAATACAGATGAATGACTTTTTCCATAACGTGATAAATGTTTTAATATAGAGACAACATAGTTTAAAGAAGTTTAACATTTCCAGATTTTAGTGTCACATGATATTCAGAAATCATTCTAATGATTTATAATCAATCAATGTTGGAAACAGTTGTGTTGCTTAATATTTTTTGGGACCTGTGATATTTTTCAGGATTATTTGATAAATAAAAGGTTAAAAAGAACAGTATTTATTCAAAATAAAAATTGTGTTAAATATACACAACTATTAAAAAAATAATAAACATTTGGGGTCAGTAAATGTCTTTTTCTTCTTCTTCTTTTCTTTTTTTTTAAAGAAACTTTTAGAATACTCTTATTCAGCAAGGATGTGTTAAATGGATAAAAAGTGATATTGTTAGAAAAGATTTCTATTTTTAATAAATTCTGTTCTTTTTAACTTTTTATTTTATTTATGGAACAAAGGTTCCAAAAAAATATTAAACAGCACAACAGTTTCAACACTGATAATAAATCAGAATAAGAATGATTAGGATCATGTGACACCGAGGACTGGAGTAATGATGCTGAAAATACAGTGCTGCGTCACAGAAATAAATTATATTTTAAAGTATAATGAGATAGGAAACCAATATTAGAAATTGCAATAATATTTAACAATATTACTGAATAAATCAGAATAAGAATGATTTATAAAAGGATCATGTGACACCGAGGACTGGAGTAATGATGCTGAAAATACAGTGCTGCGTCACAGAAATAAATTATATTTTAAAGTATAATGAGATAGGAAACCAATATTAGAAATTGCAATAATATTTAACAATATTCTGCGCGCACGCACACTCTCTTTCGCTTTTTTTGTGCATGGATGAATAAATACATACAAAATTACATCAAAATGCGCGTTTTGGCGCATATGTCTTAACGTAAATAGTTCAGAAGGCACGTGTATCAGTATATTAAATCCGTGCTTCGTTCTAAAAGTGAAAGCAAACTAATAATAAATCTAATGCTGTCAAAGTAAAATACAAGTGCTCACTGCTCCTGACTAAATAACCTTTGTAACATCAAAAATGATTCATCTATATTTAATTTATACAGTGAAGACTATGCAGTTAGGCTATTTAATTATTAAATTTCTGTAGCATACCTGAACATTTATTTTAGACCGAGCTGAAAAACCTGAAAAGCACTGTTTATTGAACTTGTGTCTTTGTTGTATTGTATTTATTTTCTGCTATTGCTTGTAATTTGGTCATCTGTAGAAAAGATTTTTAGCACTGAGCCCATAGTAGCAGCCACAATTGTTTTTCCAATTGTTTATTTTATTTATTATTTTAAAAAAAATGTGTAGGCCTATTTTTTTGTTGTGAATGTCCCAATTGAGGTACAGGATGTGAAAATTTCAGATAAATGTTCATGTTATATATTTTCGGTTGCATTTGCGAGTTAATAAAAATGTAGATGGTTATTTAAAATAGGTATATAATATCATAATATCGATGTATCGATCGATATACTCCTGTATCAAATTGAACCGTAATCGTATCGTATAATTTTTTGAGGTATCGGCAAATATCGTATCGCTGAGTATGAGAATCGATATCGTATCGTATCGTGACGAACCATCCGATTTACACCCCTATTCTACATAAGCATCTCACATAGTACATTGTATGACTGTATTTTGCATATGGTTATAAATGTGAATGTTCATGTTATATATTTTGGTTGCATTTGTGAGTTAGTAAACATGTAGATGGTTGTTTAAAATACATATATAATATCATAATATCAATATATCGATCGATATACTCCTGCATCGAATCGAATCGTAATCGTATCGTAGAATTTTTTTGAGGTATCGGCAAATATCGTATCGCTGGGTATGAGAACCGATATCGTATCGTATCGTGACGAACCATCTGATTTACACCCCCTAGTAATTAATGATATGATTTTCATTTTTTGCGTGAACTTTCCCTTAATGTGAATTTAGCATTGAAAGTTAATGTGAATAAAAACATTGCAAGTTAGGATACTAATCATAACACTTTCATTGTACAAAAAGAGAGCAAAGAACATTATCAAAGAACATTTTCACTGACAGTCTAGTCTAAACTCCCATTAAAATCACTGAAGCTGTTTATACTATGAAATTAATATCTTACAGATTCGTACACACATTTGCACTTTGTTGTTTCTGCCAAGAGAATTCGCCAGAAAAGAGGTATTCAGTCAGCCAGCGAGTAAAGAAAACACCGGCATTTTAGCGATGACTCATCTGAACACCTCTGATTGGTCATTGCATTCATAAGCTCAACAGCATCGTGTGTGATTGGTTAATGCGCAGTGCTGTAAAAACGCGTCTTTATCTGGCTCAGCGCCAGTCAGCGAACGCAGATTTGAATCTAGCAGCTGATGATATGACGCACTGAACGTTCTAATCACGCTGGTGTGATTGTATTATTAATAAAAATAATAATAATAATTTATGCATTTAGCAGACGCTTTTAACCAAAGCGACTTACAGTGCATTCAGGCTATACATTTTTTACCAGTATGTATTAAATATAGAACATATTAATCGGCTATTTTTTGTCTTTTGGAAGCTGCATACAAAATCCCAGTGGCTCAAAAATCTTAGGGGGCACGTGCCCTCTCACTTTGAATGAGCATGATGCCTCTGTGTGTGATGGTATGTGATGGTAAAAAAAAAAAAAAAGTAGGCCTAGAAAATTTCTCTAGTAGAGATAACTGTAGAAGCCTTAGAAACTTGGCACAAGATGCTCACAGTACATTTATTTACAATTTATAAAAACAAAATAAATGAACTATTTTACATTTTTAAACAGTAACAATGTTGGTAAGGACACCAAATTGCAAAATTAGAATTGATGGTAAAACGTGAAAAGAGAAGTTACTTAAGCACAAATTTCATAATGACTAACAAATGCTAAGCATGAGTGCAGCTGTTTAAAATCCTTTATGCATTTAGTTTACTGTATTTACACATTTGTTTCATAATGAGTGATTTATTAATAATTCAACGTTCTCTTACAGATCCATTGGTGTGTAGTATCACAATGATAATGAACATTCCCTGATGCTCCCACTGCAGCACAGTTGTCAGTCCCAGACCTAGAACATTGATTTTTACACCAGTATTTATATTTTAAATAATTTAGACTGGGTTTATGATATGTATGATACTAATTGTAGATTTCAGGCTAATGATCAGTTAAAGAATATTTCACTGAAAAATGAGAATTTGCTGAAGATTTACTCTTCCTCTGGCCATCCAAGATGTAGATGAGTTTGTTTCTTCATAAGAACTGATTTGGAGAAATTTAGCATTACATCACTTGTCATTTCAGGAAAGCTGCATGATCACAGCACAGAACAAGCCTTGATGAAGTTGTTTCTTACAAACATGCAGCTATCCACTTGTTATGTTAATTGTTAATAATATTAATAATGTTAATTGATGGACTGGAGTGGTGTGGATTACTTGTGGATTATTGTGGTGTTTTTATCAGCTGTTTTGACTCTCATTCTGATGGCACCCATTCACTGCAGAGGATCCATTGGTGAGCAAGTGATGTAATGCTACATTTCTCCAAATATGTTGAGATGAAGAAACAAACTCTGCTACATCTTGGATGGCCTGAGGGTGAGTATATTTGTATTTTTGAAAACTATTCCTTTAATTTCAGTGATCTCTTACTGATTTGGTGTTATGGTGCCATCACTCCATTTCCACCCACTCTCTGTGTTTATCAGACCAATCCAAAAATAATTGTTCTCAACAACCTTCTGCAAAAACTCCTGAAATAACAAAATAAAGGACTGTAATGCTTCATGTCTATACTATGTAGGCCCGTTTCCACCACTGAATAAAAAAAAGGTAATTGCAACTTTTTATCTAACAATTCTGACTTTTTTTTCTCGCAATTGCGAATTTACATCTCGCAATTCTGACTTTTTTTCTGAGAATTGTAAGATATAAACACAATTGTGAGTTATAAAGTCAGAATTCGTGGTTTGCATCTAGCAATTCTGACTTTTTCTCTGAGGAAAAAAGTCAGAATTGTGAGATGTAAACTCACAATGGCGAGAAAAAAGTCAGAATTGTTAGATAAAAAGGCACATTTACCTATTTTTGTATATAGTGGTGGAAACGGGCTTACATATTATACAGTATATCATGTAGATTTATATTTATATAGTATATATATATATATATATATATATATATATATAGTGCAGATTGAATGTCCCATAATATTATGAATATTTTGCATTACCATTGTGTAATACAGTGCTGCTTGAAAGTTTGTGAACCCTTTAGAATGTTCTATATTTCTGCATAAATATGACACAAAACATAATCAAAATTTCACACAAGTCCTGAAAGTTGACAAAGAGAACACAATCAAACAAATGAGATGAAAATATACACTTTGTCATTTATTTATCCAGGAAAATGATCCAATATTACATATCTGTGAGCGGCAAAAGTATGTGAATCTCTAGGATTGGCAGTTAATTTGAAGGAAAAAGAGTTGGTGTTGCTCATCAGGCTAGAAAATGTTTCAAAGCCATCTCTAAAGAGTTGGATTCTCTTTGTCAACTTTCAGGACTTGTGTGAAAATCCAATTATGTTTTGGGCCATATTTATGCAGAAATATAGAAAATTCTAAAGGGTTCACAAACTTTCAAGCAGCACTGTGAACAAACACACAAAATTTCATTGTCGCTCACTTGTTCCCCATCTTTGTTTAAGATCGCCAGTTCTGCTCCTCTCTGTTGACAATCTCTGCTGTTGTCACTCCAGCTTTTCTTCTCAGATGAAATATAATAAAAACTGAAGTTGTAGTAAATCCATTTGAAGGGTTCCCCTTGCTGATCTGTTAATACAACTGGTTATTAAAGTATTTTTTAATACTTGAGGGCAATTAAAAAGACAATTACCTTGTTCATAAAGCCAACTATGCAGTCGGTTCTTGTCATTCCTTAACTGCTTTATTTCTTCAGTCAGATTATTGTTGTGTTCCATTATCTGCACTCTTTCTTCAGGCAGATTATTGATGTGGTTCAGTATCTGCTCATATTTGGTGAGAATATGCTCTCTTTCCTCAGTCAGGTTAGTGATGTGAGTTAATAACTGCTTTCTCTCGGAGGTGAAACACACACACAGCACTATTACAGCAATCAGCAGAAGAAAACACAGCAGACACAAACACACTATAGGTGCTGCGTGCTTTCTGTTCTTCACTGAGACACTTCCTGTGGATGACAGACACAAAATTAAATGTGTCTTCACACTTATACTTCACTATGACATTACATCAAGAACCAGTCTTGGGGAAAGTTACTTTTAAAAGTAATGCATTACAATATTGCGTTACTCCCTGAAAAAGTAACTAATTGCGTTACTTAGTTGTTTCCTATAGAAAGTAATGTGTTACGTTTAACACCATAACAATGTGTTACCTTACTCCCGATTTCTCTTAGTGTCAATAAATGGGAAAACTAAGTAACTTGCGTTACTTATTTGAAAAAGTTAACTCGGATATGACTTGTAAATTAAAAAGTAATGCATTAACATTACAAGTTAAAAAGTAATTTGATTACATAGCTTGCGTTACTTGTAATGCTTTACTCCCAACACTGTCAAGAACTTTGTTTTATTCTTAAAAGATACTGAAATAGTTTTGTCTGACTGATATAATGTATCAGATAAATTATGTTAGTACCTGTGTGTCGAAGTGGCTGCTGTTTTTCTGTGATCCTCAGATCAAGACGTCCTACAGTATCTACATTGTTATAAATAACTTCAGGTGTCTCTGATCTCTCACTGTCAAACATTATAACCCTGTATTAATAGTTTGTTTAGGCTGCACTGCTCTGCTCTTCAGTTATGCTTTTTATGGATAGGTTGAGACTATATAGCAGTATACAATTTTCAGGGCATAAGATGTGAAGCACATGATCTTGTGACATAATGGTTTGTGGCTTTGTTGTCTTTGCTTCTGTTTTTTGAGGTTATAACACAAGTTTTCCAGTTCCTTTTATTTGTTAACTGGTAAGTTGCAACACTCATCTGCGTCATTTTCAGCAATTTTGTCCTATTAAAAACTTCATATAAAGTTAATTTCTGCAGGAGATTTAAGTCCAAATGTTGCCAGCGTTTCAGTGTTTTGAGGTTTGGGGGCACTAACAAAGTCTGGGCCAGATCTGGGAAACCTAATAAAACTACCCAACATAAAAATCTTAAATTGAATTACATTTCTGATTGCCAAACTAATTTTCCTACTGTGGCAGATATGTCAAGTCAAGTCACCTTTAATTATATAGTGCTTTATACAATACAACAATAAGATTGTGTAAAATAGGCCAGTTAGTGGCGTTCAGATTAGTCATCACTGAAATGCCGGAGGTTTGTTCAGTGTACGCGCTCACTGACTGCTTCTGCTCTCTCGTGAATTCTCTCATCATTAAACAACAAAGTGCAGATGTATGTGTGATGTAAATAAGTGTTTAATTTCACTGTGTAGACAGCTTTGTTGATAATAATGGGAGTTTTTGAGAGTTTAAACTCACGCTAGACTATAGTTAGTGATAATGTGATCATATAAATGTTCTTTGCTCTCTTTCAGCATATAATTTATTCACTGTTTGGTTAGCCATGGAAATTAAACAAAATAATGAAATATTTAGTAACTTACAATGTTTTTATTAAACTGTGATCACGTTAAAGATAAATTCAGTCATAGGTTGTTAAAATATTTTGACATGACACCCATATCTGGTATTTGCCTAAAAAGACGGGTTTATGATGTACAGTATATTTAATAGATTACACCAACATTATAGGCTACTTTTAGCCTTGGTTCACCACCTATGCTGAATCATCTGAAGACGTTTCACAGTCAGTAAACCAAACAAGAACACAGAGATGAAACTGTGCTGGATAAAGTGGATAATCAACTACAAACAACTGAAACAAAAGACTACATTTTGAAAGTAAACTTTAAACAAATTAATCCGAAATGGTTTTTGTGTCCACCCGCACCCGCGTTTTCAGTTGTTTTCCTATGGGAAAATGCAATGGATGTCTTTGACCATTCCATTGCTTTTTGCCGTTTTCAGGGTTAAAAGATTTTTTACGTGTCTAGAAATACCTTCATTAAAAAAAAAAGGTATCTCTGTGCATACCTCAGCTGAAATCCTGCAGGCACCCCTGGCAGTGACCATCTGAATAAGAATGAAACGGACTAATATTAGCGTAGATGCCATTCTTCTTATGATGCAGCAAGTACATTGAGTGTTATGGGAAGTGTTCCCGGTTCCGGATGACCTAGTTAATGCAGCATAACAATCCTTTAACGGATTTGAATTATAGAAATGTGATAGTGTATTATGTGTAAGCTATGTTAAAGAGATCTTTAATCTAGATTTAAACTGACAGAGTGTGTCTGCCTCCCAAACAACATTAGGTAGATTGTTAGGTAGATTGAGTTTGGGAACTAAATAGGAAAAGGATCTACTGCCTGCAGTTGACCTTGATATTCTAGGTATTATCAAATGGCCAGAGTTTTAAGAGCGCAGCAGATGTCAAGGACAATAATGTGATGAGAGCTTGCTCAAGTACTGAGGAGCTCAACCTTTCAGGGCTTTATAAGTAATAAGCAAGATTTTAAAATCTATACAATTTTTTATAGGTAGCCAGTGCAGTGTTGACAGAACTGGGCTAATATGGTCATACATCCTGGCTCTAGTAAGAACTCTAGCTGCTGCATTTTGGACCAGCTGGAGTTTGTTTATTAAGCGTGCAGAACAACCACCCAATAAAGCATTACAATAATCTAACCTTGATCATGAACGCCTGAATTAATGTTTCTGCATTTGACATTGAGAGCATAGGTCGTAATTTAGATATATTTTTAAGATGGAAAAATGCGGTTTTACAAATGCTAGAAACATGGCTTTCAAAGGAAAGATTGCTGTCAAATAGGTTCCTAACTGATGACGAAGAATTGACAGAGCAGCCATCAAGTCTTAGATAGTGTTCTAAGTGTTCTAGGTGAGAGTTTTTAGTCCTATAATTAACACCTCTGTTTTTTCAGAATTTAGCAGTAAGAAATTACTCGTCATCCAGTTTTTAAAGGGGTCATATGATGCTTTTTTAAAGATCATTATTTTGTGTATTTGGTGTAACAGAATATGTTGACATGCACATTTTGCATGTCTCCTTTCTCTGATGCTCCAATTTCAGGTCTTGGAGTCTCTACTAATGAGCTGATGACCTGAATCAGGTGTGTTTGATTAAGGAGACATGCAAAACGTGCAGTGTTGGGGTGCCTCCAGGACCAGGGTTGGGAACCACTGGTCTAGGGTGTTACATACAGAGGTTTTTGGTCCGATAATTAACACCTCTCTTTTGTTTTTTTCAGAATTTAGCAGTAGGAAATTACTAGTCATCCAGTTTTTTATATCAACTATGCATTCCATTTGCAAATTGGGTGCAAAATAATTGCTAATACAGTAGCACTAATAGAGAGATACAACCATGGTCGGATGATAAGAGCAGGTCATTTGTAACTCTGATGAGAGCAAGGGAGATTTGAGATAGGTCTGTAATTGACTAATTCTCTAGGATCAAGATGTGGTTTTTAATGAGAGGCTTAATCACAGTTTGAAGGTTTTTGGGACATATCCTAATGACAATGACGAATTAATAATATTCAGAGGAGGATCTATGACTTCTGGAAGTACCAATTTTAGCAGCTTAGATGGTATAGGGCAGGGTTCCTCAAATCTTGCCCTGGAGGTCCAATGCGCTGCAGAGTTTAGCTCCAACCCTGATCAAACTCACCTACCTGTGATTTTTCTAATGATCCTGAAGACATTGATTAGCATGCTCAGGTGTGTTTGATTAGGGTTAGAGCTAAACTCTGCAGGAAAGTGGATCTCGTGGGCCAGATTTGAGGATCCCTGGTATAGGGTCTATACATGTTGGTTTAGATGATTTAACAAGTTTATACAATTCTTCTTCACCTATAGCAGATAATGAGTGGAATTGTTCCTCAGTGGGTCTATAGCGCACTGATGCGATATTGTAGCTGACGGCTGCATGGTTATAATTTTATCTCTATAGTATCGATCTTGGAAGTAAAGAAGTTCATAAAGTCATTACTGCTGTGCTATTCAGAAATGTCAGTGCCTGTTGATGCTTTATTTTTCATTAATTTGAATAAATTAAGAAATTAATACTGAATAAATACCTGGGGTTGTGTTAGTTTTCTTCTAAAAGAGATTAAAGCAAGCAGATCTAGCAGTTTTTAAGTCTTTTTTAGAGGAGGAAGTACTTTCCCTCCATGCAATACAAAATACCTCTAGTTTAGTTTTCTTCCAGCTGCGCTCCATTTTCTGGGCTGCTCTCTTTAGGGCACGAGTGTGCTCATTATACCATGGTGTCTGACTGTTTTCCTTAATCTTCTTTAATGTAAAGGAGCAACCGTATCTAAAGTGCTAGAAAAGAGAGAGTCCATAGTTTTTGAATTGAGAATTGAGACAAATCAGGAAGATTATTTACAAAGCAGTTGGTTCTACCATATTTGTAACAAGGAGTTGAATTTGCAGCTTTAGCTATATGGAGAATACTCGAGACTAGATAATGATCTGAGATATCATCGCTCTGCTGCAAAATTTCAATGGCATTAACATCAGTTCCATGTAACAGTATTAAATTCAGAGTATGATTATGACTATGACTAGGTCCTGATATGTGTGGTCTGACCCCAATAGAGTATAGAATGTCTATAAATGCTGATCCCAATGCATCTTTTTCATTATCTACAGGGATATTAATATTGCCAACAATTAATACTTTATCTGCAGCCAGCACTAACTCAACTAGCAAATTCTTTGATAAAGTCTGTATGGTGCCCTGTACACAGTAGCCAGTACAAATGTCAGTATGGATTTATCCTTAATACTTATTACACTAGATAATGTTACATAAAGCACCATTACTTCAAATGACTTGAAATCAGAACTCTGAGAAATACTGAAAATATTACTATAACTTGTAGCAACACCTCCCTCTTTACCTTTTGGATGCGGCTCATGTTTATAACAGTAATCTTGGGGGGGTAAACTCATTTAAAGTAATGTAATCATCTGGTTTTAGCTAGGTTTCTGTCAATGAGAGCACATCTAGTTTTTGATCTGTGATTATATCATTTACAAAAAGCGCTTTAACTGACTTCTGTGACATGAGGCGGCTAGCAGACGGTCAATCCGCTTCCTGACCTGGGCCCCAGTTAGTCCAGTACAAACTCTTAAGACTGTGCCATATTTCTAGGGAGAAGAGCAGCAATTAGCATTAGCCAGCTCTTTCAAATTTGCCAAGATGTCAGGCGCTCTGGCTCTTGGTTAACATTGGACTATGGTGGCTGGTGTCTCTATTGAAGGGGTGGATTCTGGAATCTGCTATTTTCATGTTCTGTACAATAGAATTGCCTAGGGCACTTTCATCAGGTATATGCAAGTATATGAAAATGCATATTTTTCAATTAAAGACAACTTATAGACTTAATATGGGCTGCTTTTGGTACTTGACATTTTGTGTTTCAAAAATAAGGTCCAAGTTAAAGAATACCTTAGACTTTTTTTAAAAAGTCAAAACACGGAAAAGTGAAGGGAATAGGCGTTAGTGCGAGTGACCAGCTGGCACAGGATTCTGCAGCCTTCCTTTAACAGTTATGTTCACAATTTCACAATTATCACATTTGAATCCCTTGCCGCTGACAGAGAAAGCTACACTAAACGTGGCAAGCAGTGCAACTGACAATAACAGAAGTCATGACTCACCGCGATTGTTGAATGATTCCGTCTTACCACAGTTGTTTGATGAACTCGTGAAAAGCGGAGCGAGAGAGAGAAAAAGAAATGGTAGGAAACGCGAATAAGCTAACAGAATGCTAATGCACTGCGCTAGTGGTTTAGATTAAAAGGTCCCACTTTATAGGTGGCCTGAACTACTATGTACTTGCATTTAAATTAATAATTTGGTACAATGCACTTATTGTGTGCATACATTTTTTACATTGTACTTATATTTTTAAAAATACCTCTGTGTAATTAATTTCTGTAATTACATTTATAATTACACTGTTGACCCATCCCTTACACCTTAACCCACCCTTAAACCTACCCATACCACCAAACCTGTCCCTAACCTTACCCGTATCCCACCTCAATAGCAGCAAAAGTGTTTTGAAATACGATATGTAAGCAATAAGTACATTGTACTTATTTTTTGATGTAAGCACATAGTAAAGGCCACCTAATATATAGTGTGACCGATTAAAAAGCTAACAATGTCAAATTAGTTTGTTAGATAATATCAGAAGTATGGTGATAATTAAGTTATATTTTAGCGGTTTAAACCACAGAGTGATAGCAAGATAGAGATCACAACAGAAAGAAAAAGCTACATGGAGCAACAATTGCAAACCACCCAGCAGCATGGCAGACAGGAACGGTCACTCCTCATTTCCATCACGCAAACATATATTTAAAACCTTTTTTGTTCTCTGAATTGCTGATGGTAATGACAGCAGTATTGGGGACAATCCGACGGATTGTAAACCTTCTGTGTCGTGTAATTAATATTTATTAAACAATAAAAGAAAAGAGGGAATGACTCGGCTCTTGACTAAACAGTTTTTGTAGCTTTAACAATCAGTAATATGTAAAGAATACATACAATAAAGTCAATGCAGTGATTATTTTTACATTTGATTATTCAATTTCTGTTTTTATTGTGTCGTCCTGGATTTACTCCAAAAGTTACACAATAGCCCAGGAAGACATGAGATTTTCTGTTGATATTTAATTTAAATAAATAAAAGGATAAAATCATTAATACTAACATGAAATATACATTGAGTTATTGTGTCACTTTGTTTTAACACTATATGAAATAAATCTTCAGAGTCATATTTTAGTATAAATACTATATTTTTATTTAAATATTTTACAACTTGGAAAACATATTTACAGGAACTTTTCTTGCATTGTTACACTGTACACACAAAAAGTGTAGTTCTCATTCGCACATTGTCTGCTTCAGAGACTGACAGACTCATCTTGACTGCAGACAGCACCATAGAAACCATCAAATGAGAGAAGGACGGATGATACAACCAGAATTGAGGACACTGCTGTAAGCGACACTCAGACGAGACACACAAGCTTTGCCACACAAAGGCCTCTGGATGGGACAGTATGAGATTTTAAGGCACAAATGGCATGTTGATTTGTATGATGGAGCCACTCCTGGTTCACTCACAGTGAAACACAGACACAGATCTGAGTGGCGTTCAGTCACCATCAGCACAACTCAGGGAGGCAACTTTCCTGTTTTGAAATGATGATGTAGGAAAATTGTACTAGAATTGATAAAAGCACATCTGACGGTTTTGGACAAGCCATGACAAGAGAATTCGGAAAAATGTGTGGTGTGTGTGGCAAACAAAGTGGCAAAAATCCAGACACAAAAGGTTTAATCACAACACCATCTCATGCAATGACACTCACTAATGGCGAAACGTGACATTTACGCACTGCCAGAGACACCAAACAGAATTGCAAAAATAATGTTTTCTTCAGTTGCACACTAATTGGTTTGCTTTTCAAACTCTATCTCTGGGACTGATTTTATCATTTAACAAGTAAAAAATCTGATCAGTTTGTTCAAACAGTCAATATCCAGTGTTATAGTACATAGGTTGCAATACAAAAATACCTTCTTTAAAGGGGTCATCGGATGCCCATTTTGCACAAGTTGATATGATTCTTTAGGGTCTTAACCAAAAGTCTATAACATACTTTGGTTAAAATTTCTCAATGGTAGTGTAAAAAACACCCTTTTTTACCCTGTCAAAAACAGCTCTGTTTTCAGCACGCTGTTCTAGTCCATGTTGATTTAAATGCTAATGAGCTCTGCTGACCCCGCCCTTCTCTTCCGTGGAGTTACGAGCAGACTGTAAACTTCAGCCGCGAAACTGGCTAACTAGCACATTATTAGGAAAGGTGATTTGCAAAGATTCATAAACAACCCTTATACTCACTTCTTCTGTAGGTGAGGGTGGATCACGAATGATTCACGCAAACTTAAAATGCATTTAGGCAGATCGGGGATCGGCGCATTCACTTCAAAGCAAAAGTAACGTTAATCCTCTGCGTCTTCAGCGGCTCAGATGTCGGGAGTAAATGACGACTGCTATATTAATTATTACATCCAACAACAAAGCACCTCAATCGCTTAATCGGAGACATCTGGTCTTCCCCTGCACCGGAGTCGACACAATGGCGGACAGCTCACAGCTCACTCAGGGCGGGTCTAAGGTAAGACGGCCTTGTCAATCAACTATCGTGGGAGGGGCCTGTACAGAACTACGTCATTCTGCCAGGAATCTCAGAACAGCCTGATTTGAGAAAGGGGATTTTAAAATAGGGATTTAAAAAAAAATCACTGAGTGAATTTTTATCATTATAGGATGGATGTGTACACACACTTCCAACACACATTTATGTTCAAACAACTTGAAAAGTGAATTTTGCATCCGATGACCCCTTTAAGAGTATTAAGAGTAATTAAGAGTAGCTGTCAATATAAAGAGAAGACCAACTTGAACATTTGCCTCTTGGGGAAAAAGTGATCAAAAATTAGCAGGCTATATTCGGACACAGACTGATCAATATGCAATTTATGACGTCAAACTTGTTTTTTGTATTTTGTTACATTGAGACATATTCCAACAAATGCAAAAATGACTATAATTGGATTTCAAACCACCATGTGTTGTTTAGATCAGTTTTTTTAATTATATTTATTTAATTACATTTTTTTGGGTGATCCTAATACTTCATTATTTTATGGCATTTCTGATCCAAAATAAATCATCCCAATTCTTATTGTCTGACCAAACCAAAAACTGTCATTACTCCAGCAAACTGTTAGCTCCGCCTTAAACTAATGCCATTGGTTGAGTTGTTCAAAAAACAAAAACAAACAAAAAAACAAAACAAATTGCAATTCTGTTTGCTGCCTCTAGAGGCGCTGATATCACACACACATCACCTTTGACTAAAATAAAAAGACAGCTAAAACATTTTCGACCTAGATCACACATTTGGTAATTGACAAGTACACAACTGAATAACCATTACTTATGACTGGCTGTTTAGTTCATTTCCATTTCATTTATCTAGAAAGAAAATCAGATTTGGGACACTATGGTAATTCCGGCAGATACTCTTAACATTTAAAGATTAAACTGCGGTCTTTTAGATGACAGTGAGACATTGGATGAGAAAACCTTGGTCATGCTGGTCTAATGGCTTTCCTGCTTTGGTTTTCTTTACCGATTACACAATGTGGATCGAGATGTTGATTTTAACATGACCACAACCCACAAGACTTCACACATAAGAGACCACAGTTCTGGTCGAATTGTGTTGCAGGCACAACTGAGGACTTGATTATAGTCCTCTCTGTCTGTAGGTGAATAGCCATGCCTTTATGGAACATATCAGGACAGCAAACCTCACAAAACATTGAGTTTCATGTTTATATAGGATTTTAAGTATGAAAGCTTTAAAGAATATTTACTCATGGGCTATACATATATCAATAATTTTTGACATACTTAACTGAGGTTTGCCATCCTGGGCATGCACAATATTTCACAGACATTGGAGAAACAAAACTAAAAAGACATTTAAAAAATCTGTATTGCTTTATGTTTTTCCAATCTCAATAAACTGGACAAAAATATAACAATTATGTATAGTTAATGCTTCTCATAGAATCAGTGTTCCATTTTATCCAAAGACTGCAAGCCAATCACACTCAACGGTCTGCATGAATTGTCGCTTTCGTGAAATAAAATCGCCATCAGCGCACCCATTTTTTACTGTACAGGTAAAAACATTCATATAAATAATGTAGTCACTCACACATTTATAATTTACTAAATTAAAGCAGCACATGAGTGTGAACCAATGTGACTCTAGAACCAATATAGAGCGACACAGGAAAAAAAAAAAAGCGTTAGATACCCTTCAATCAATTTAAAAAAATAGCCCAAGCCTCGCTAGGGAGCACAGAAAACGCCGAAAGGCCTTACGGTCGATCCGTAAAGACCAGCGTTCCCTGACTTCTGCATTCTGTTGAATCTTGTCCACTAAAAGCTAAATATTTATAAAAATAAAACGTTTATTTATATACCTGACCTTTCAATTCATGAAAAGCATTGCCAGATGCTAGCCATTTGTGCATGTAGACTTTCAAACTCAAGGGTCGAGAGGCGAAGTCATGTAAATATACATCCAACACGCATTCAGTCAACATCCACCATCCCCGTGAGCGAGTGTATCTGTCTATCAGTGGATTGTGACATTCTCTGGTACAGACCTTAGTCAGGTTTGACGCCATATTGAAAATAAGGATGCCAGGGATATACTTACAGTCTTTACGAACTGTATAAAGGTCCTAGCTCATCTAATTTTCACCAAATCACAACTTTCAAAAGTTTTCAGTTATTGTCTACGTAACATTTTTCAGAAAGACGTTTTGTCAGCTGAACAATCGGTTTGATGTTAAACAGTACAATCCACTGAATCAACATCCACCATCCCCGTGAGCGAGTGTATCTGTCTATCAGTGGATTGTGACATTCTCTGGTACAGACCTTAGTCAGGTTTGACGACATATTGAAAATAAGGATGCCAGGGATATACTTAGTCTTTACGAACTGTATAAAGGTCCTAGCTCATCTAATTTTCACCAAATCACAACTTTCAAAAGTTTTCAGTTATTGTCTACGTAACATTTTTCAGAAAGACGTTTTGTCAGCTGAACAATCGGTTTGATGTTAAACAGTACAATCCACTGAATGCACTGTACTTCTAACCCTCACAGCCTCAGTTTCATTCCTGTCAAAACTTAAATATGGCACTACACTGACTAAGGTCTACGATTTCTGTGCAGTTCAGTTTCTATCTTTTATAACCAAACACAAGCTGTACATTTAACTCATCTCCTTCCTGCCTTTCAACTTGCAATCCATCATCCAAGACCTCACAAAGTGATGGTGTAGATGAAGGTTGTCTAACTAGAGGTAGATATTCTGGCTGAACATAACTAGCCAGCACATCCTAAAGCACTTGCATTTCGCAACAGGTTTAAATCTAGCTAAGCCCCTTTCCGAACTTTTACCTACCTTTCCATTACAGCTTAACCAAACGGGACACGTTATACACGTACACACAAAAATACAGAGGCACTCCAGCACATAGAGGCTTCAGAGATGCTTAACTTCTCTCTCAAGACATAGACAACCAACCATTTAACAACAGCTTTTCATTTGCACAAACCACACGAGTGAATATGACAGCTTCTCCCATTAGAAACCACTTTTTGTGGGTAATGCATGGCTCTCCTTGCCCCTTGGAAAAATAGAAATGACACAAATTCACAACACGGGTTGAAGATTCCCAAGATCCTTTTAAACACAAATGAGGTCATCAATTGTGGACTGTTTGTACCGCTTGCATCACCACCCACACCAGTGAGTTCATGTTATCCTCCTCCCTGCGTTGACTGGAGATCTACTCGAGAAATGGAAGAATGGAAAGTGGTGCTGGGAGAAGTGAGATGGGGAGCAGTGCAATAGGAGAGGGGTGGAAGACACCGGTGTAAGAGAAGAGCAAGCTCCACTGAGCGCGCTCAGTCTGTGTATTCTGCCACAATGGACAGAAGCACTGTGATGTCGTCAGGCTTCCCCCCTGAAATGAAAATAGACCAATTACAAGGTCAGTACCGCTGATTATGGATATTCAAAGAGGTTTTGGAATGAGAAAGGTAATGGAAGTCAAGAACCTCTTTTTGAAGACTCACCTCTTACATTCAACCCGTTGTCACAGGCAAACTGGGCAAAAGGGGACATGTAGTTGGGGTCGTAGGCCAACTCGTGGGCCTGTTCAGCAATGCTGCGGGCAGTCTGCTGGATACTATCATAGTTGGTGTTCTGAGGCAAAATAAATATAAAAAGAGGGATAAATAAAATGAAAAACGTGGAAAGTACCCACCGATATTATACCGATATATCGGCCAGGGAGATTAATCGGCCATTATATGGCTATTTTGAGATTATCAGTATAGGAAGATAACCTGAAGATAACCTGAAAAAGGTGGAAATCCTACTAATAACCAAGTATAGTGTTAAGCCCCATTCGTACGGTAATTGTTTCTCAGGGGGACGTAAGTGATTTTCACCATTTACAGGCGGTAGTTGGTGATTTAATAGCCGTCCGAATCCAGGATGTCGGTGTTTTTCTCTCACCACCCCAGTAACAATCCCCAGCCGAATTACCTACTGTTTTTTGACAAACACCAAGGTCGTGTGGTAATTTAATTGCGTCCGAATCCACATCTCTGAGTTTACGAGAAGAAATCGATTCAAAATTCAGCTTAAACCCTTTTTGAGCACTCCCGAACCGTAAGGTACGTTAACTGTTGTACTTCGGTGTAATTTGCATACATATTTATTTCTGAAATGCTGGAAAGTATTTAAAAGAACAATGCTTCATAACTGCTCACAGCGACTGGGAGCAGAAAGAGAAGAAAAGCACGCAAACATTCGAAATGGGTCTTTATTATGGCAGCAGCAGGTATGCAATACAATTTTAAAATGTGTATTATAAACGGATATATACATAACTATATCGCGTATAAATATATACAACTATAGCGCGTCTATTTTCCTATTTTTAAACAGGAGATTTAAATAATCAAATAATAAATAGGATTATATATTATAAAATATGCTTGGAATAATAAGAATACATTTTACATAAGTATTTTTAAATGCATTTTACACATTAATAAGAATAAATTTGTAAATAAAATTAATTTTATTTACAGCAGACAATTATGTGACTGGTCACGTGAGCAGCACATTCCCGGGTTCGTAGGATCACAGAACTCACTCCTCCTCTGTGAATAGATCGCATCCGAATCCATGAGTTTTATCACTGAGGTGATATGTAAATGTATTTTTACAGACGTCCATATGAGAAACAATTACCGTCCGAATCGGGCTTTAGACTGATATATCAGCCATTTTGATTCTAAGTTTATCGGTATCAACCGATAATACAGCCCTGCATCTTGAAGAAAAAAAAAAACGAATTACCAAATTTGATAATGTTGAGTTACCAAAAGCTTGTTTTAATGACAAAAAGTACTCCAAATGCATCATTTAACTTAGAATCTGCAAAGGAGTGGAAAAACATTTAAAACAGTGTAAGGCATAAAATAATGTCTTCACAAGTATTTATATGCACGAAAATTGGCTGAAAATTGAACAGAGATGTAACCTAGCCCCGAGGAAGACAGATAATCAAGTCTTCGTGGCAGTTTTTTGGTGATTAAGGGATAAAACAAGATTTCTTCACTGTACAAATGGTTGTCAAAAACCATTGTGAGAAAATGTGACGTGCTTGAGCAAAACAGGCACTATTTTTGGAATCAGCATCCCTAAATTAGTAAGAAACAAGTATTGTTGCTGAATGCTGATTTCATTCTGCAAATATGATGCAGGACGGTGTAATTGTGGACACTGGTCCCCTCAGGTCCAATTGCATCTTATTTGCGATCATAACATTGCGTTATATCCACACATGTGATATATCAGCCACACTAATCTCTATAATATTGGTATAAGCCAAAAAACAAATCAGTTGACTGTCGCCCAAGCACCCTCACATTTAATGCAAGTACTGTCTGTACCTTGAGTTTCTTGAGTTCTTGCAGGATCATGTAGTCAGGCATGTTGTCAAAGAGGCCGTCAGTAGCAGTCAAAATGATGTCCCCTAATTGGACATCAAAGGAAGAGCTATCTGCCTTATTTAAAATATGTTTTTTACGTATGTCATTTTACAATCTCCACTTAACTTGATTTATTGACCTTGTCACAGTCAACGGGGGTCTGCATATGTCTCTATGACATTTCCTGGTTTTTTTTGTTTTCCTTTCAGCATGTTTCTGCACATTGGTTGCATCACATGACTTATCAAATGTTTTACATTTGTTTAATATTTTACCAAAACTTCTTAACTGCTTAAACAGCAATAGTAGATTATGCCAAACGACCAAATAAAGATATAATCTTACTACAATAGCAGTACAATATCCCCCCAAAATTTTTTTTTATATTAGACGCTATATTAAATATTAAATACTTTTTTTTTATAAAATAAAAACACACAAAAAAAACTTTAAAAATAAAATACTTGCTACAGCAGAGGTGTATTCAAGTCATTACAGTGTTTCCCCTGCCATCATATTAGGGGGGCGGCCATCAAACTCACATAGCCTGCATAAGCACCAGATCAACCTACAGTAGGTGCATCTTACACTATTAATTGATGTAAAAGCCACAGGGCCCCACGCGCAGATGTCTGTGACACTGATCTGTGACACACAACCATCTGTGATACTGCAGTGAGTGTATCCGCTATCAGCGAGTGTCACCAGTCAAAATGATGTCCCCTAATTGGACATCAAAGGAAGAGCTATCTGCCGCCTCAGGACTGAAAGAGATCGACAAAAAGATTTAGAATTACACTTCTGTAGAGCATATGCAAATGCTCTACAATACCAGCGTATTTTAATTACTATGCCACCCACATACCCAAGATTGATGCCAAGTTATGAACACTTGTGAAAAATAAATTTAACCTTCTGAATTACACTGATAAATAAATAAATAAAAACAATATGTTAAGCATAAAGGACCTGCAGTTCTCAGATTAATGTCTATTGGCAAAAATCCAGTCATTTTGTAGAAATGCTAATGGGAAAACAATGATCTAATCCACTAAATTAGACTGAGATACTTGATCAGGGTTGAAACTCAAGCAGTAGTGCAAAAGGGTAACAGGCCAGAGATCAGCCTGACCTAAACGGAGGGTAATGGACACTTGGGTTTAAGAGAACTTTTCCAGACCCAACATGACCTCTGGACCAAATCCAATCAGTCAGGTTGTTTTCTTGGAAACCAGACAGGCCTCTTCAAGCTCCAAATCCCTTGAGTTTTAGTTTAATCTGTCTTAGTGCACTGGGTAAGTATTAGTGCTCTGATTATGGGTCACATTTAAGAAATCAAAAGGAGGACATTTGCTTATCCTTTTAAAACTTGCTGCTATTATATTAGATGGCTTTGGGTGTTTTCCAGAGCTCTATGGCAGTCTATCATATTTGTTTGTAGGGCCCCCGACTAAAGATTTTTCTAGTAGACTAATAGTCATTAATTTAAGCCGTTAGTCAACTAAATCACGTTTGTACTAATCTAATTACTTAAATATATACATGGGGGGCCTTTAAGATATAGCCTGTTCTGCGTTCAAGTGCACACATAAAACTAGCCGCAAAAGTAATGACTGAATGTATTGGAAAAAAATAGCAAGGAGATATTTTAGATATTAATAAAGGAGTGTTTTCTGAGTCACTGCTAGCTGCAAAGATGACGCTGACTCATCTTCAGAGATGGATTTACATATGGATTACATGAGTGTTCATTTTTTATTTAAATTAGTTTGTTTAAAAGTAGACATTTCAAGCTTTCTATAGATATTTCTCATGTCTGAGGCAAGTAGTCTATAGTTGGTTCATTTTTGTGACGCGGACCAGTACAAGTACCAATCATTAACAATCTAAAACAACAATTTACTGGTACTAATGCTGTTGCTTTTTGTATGATAAATTGTTTCTCAGCTGAATTGTCTTTGGATTAAAACATCTGCTAAATGACTAAACAAACAATCATTTCGATCTCAGAAGACCTGCAACACCCGATCTTGGTCTTGATTCCAAAACTCAATGTATTTTTTTTTACTAAATCACTGCCACAGAACTCAAAGCACCTGAGAGGCTTCAAAGTAAATAGACAAATGCATGTAATTCTACTTGTAAATGGATATTTTAGTGCCAATGAGGCACACTTAGAACCCAACACTCAGGTCAAGCTCAGGTCAGATTTCCTGCTGCACATGAGAAAGTTAGATGAGTTTTTTCAGTGGAGGTCTGCCATAACAGACTCTGGACGACATAAACTAAAGGTCCCACATCAATTTAGCAGGACATGTGGAGCTTAAAATAATCACACCCTCTACTGGGACTCAGTAAAAAAAAAAATGTAAAAAAGTGTTCAGCACAATGCTGATTGGCAAAGGGGAATGGGTTTGCTTCACCACCCTCTCTCTTTGATTGGAGGTTTTGGGTATTTGCGCGTGCGTGTTTGGATGTGTGCCCCTGGCAATACCGTGGCAGTGAGGAACTAGAATCACACGGCCTTGACATTAAAGAATTGGGCCAACACTCCCTCACAGTGCTTTAGGCGGAACTCTTAGGCTGTTCTCACTTCTACAGGGTTCAGGAGAATCTCAGCTAATACCTGCAAACACTGCTCAATCTAATAAGTATCCACGATAAAGAAAAAAGAAAAATAATTAAAGTTTAATGTTCTTAGAAATTCAGAAATGTTTTTTTTTTTTTTTAAATCATACAATTAGAAAAGTTTATATTTAAGACTCTAAAAAATGGTGTAACCATGATTAAGTATAAACATTCACCATATATATATATATATATATATATATATATATATGGTTATGCGTGTTAATTAATTATTGCTATGGACAGCTGGAAGGGTGTGTTGAAGTAGTGTTGCTGCTCGTCTGACCGATGGACCACCTCTCCACCCCGAACCACCAAGAAGCCTGAGTCTCCCAGATTGCAGGTGTGTATCCTGTGACTCCGACGATCCAGAACGACTATGCAAGCTGTGCTACTCCCTAGAAGAGACAAAGAGACAAAAAAAAATAAATTAAACAAATAATATACATAGATTTTTTTTAATTGAAGCTATAATACATAACTTTTTATATGCAAATGAAACAATTTACACTTTACTTTTTATTCACTCACAAAAACAGTTGAACCTTTGTCCCCATAACATAGTCATGTAACCTACATACTGTGTGCGACAGATAGGGGTGTGCGATATTGACAAAATATCTCGATATTTTCTGGGATTTTATATGACGATAATTAGACGATATTTTGCTGAGTGTGTTATTGTGCTGGTACCTTAAGGACTGCCGAAGACAGCTGACTCATAATGTTTTTAATATTCTTCATATTCTGTGTGGTAGTCAGTTCATACTGATAGAAATTAATCTTTTCCAATAAGTTTAAACTGATTTTTGCATTTTATGGGCATTTTTACCTTTATAAAGCCATTTTTTCTAAAAGTGTCTATTATCTTTTGAGTCAAATTCTTACATTTAATCAGGGAATTAGAATAATAAGACATTTGGGCTGTTACCAGGCAAATTAAATCAACACAGAAGCTGCATCTGAAGTGGCATTTAGATGTATTTACACACATGTATTTTGTTTAATGCAAGACATGAATGCATTTAACCTGCAATTGCAAATGCATAAATAATGTTTTGATATATTAAACATAAAACGTTGAATACTGATATTTGAAATGATTTAAAACATGAAAAAAATCTATAAAAAAAAGAAAAGAAAAAGCCGAAATTTGAAATTAAAACCGCCAGCAGGTGGCAGCAAATCACTGTTAATAAGTGAGTCATTGCGATTGAACTGAATCATTTAAACGGTTGATTCATTCAAGAACGAAACACCGTCATGTTGCTATATTATCGCAGACGATATATATCGCACACCCCTAGCGACAGCATGTCCTCACAGCAAGCGGGTGCCGTGATGCATTGTGGCTCCTATTATATAAGAAGCGGTCTACACTGCAAGCAGCATGACGTCTATGCAGGGAGAAATTGTTGTATGTAAAGTATGTCAGGGGGACAATCACATGTCCACTGTAAAAATACCACCACCAGGTGTTAACAAACATCTGCAATAGGGTTGGGCCGATAGACGATGCCATCGTCTGACAGCCATCACGATGTTAAGCTGAAAGATGTGAACTTTCATTTACTGTAATGCAACAGGCTACCGCTAGCAAGTGGCTAACCTTTTAGTGGCTCCGTAGAACGCTTTATTTGTTTCATGCTTTGGGCGCACCCCTAACCCCGCCCCTCCCCCACCCCCCGATTTTGGTAGACATCGTCCAACCCTAATCTGCAAGCATAACTGACAGTAGCTGGGTTTCCATCCAAAGTTGCGAATTTAATTTATTCGTAAAATTGGAATATCGTATAAAACATTTGCGAATAAGCACCGTTTGCATCCAACAAGTCAAAGAGAACAAAATCGTCACTTCCTCATAAACTGGCACTAAATATCACTAAGAAAAGTAGAAGAAGCCACTGAATATAATAATTTTCATATATAATAAATCACTTTGCTCGGGCATTTCAGAGTGACCATAACAACATTTCAGATGCTGTGGAACAAGATCGGTCCGATGGTTAGTCAGGTTTTTGCTGTCCCATAGCGCAAAGTCGCATTACTTTTTTGATGCGCATTGGGGAATTTATTCGGCAAATGCATTTCCTTCTCCCATTATTCGCACAAGTCAAAAACCACCACAAGCGAGCGTAAAAGCTTTTGCGAATTAAGGAATTTTTATTTGAAATTTGGCATTTCCATCACTCATTTCTAAAGTGCATAAAAACAGGGTGATGGAAACATAGCTACGGAAAAAAAGTAATGTAAAGGTAACATGTACTTTTCATAGAACACAATCGGTAATGCTTTACAATAAGGTTTAGTTTGTTAACATTAATGCAAACAAACTTTTACAGCGATTTTGTCAATCTAGGTTAATGTTGATATATAAACATACCATTGTTTATTGTTAAATTTGTTCATATATATCAAATAATTTAATCAGTTTGAAATGTTAAAAAATATATTACTATTACTATACTATCGTTCAAATGTTTGGGGTCAGTAAGATATTTTTATTTAGTAAATTAATACTTTTATTCTACAAGGTGCATTAAATAGATCAAAAGTGACAGTAAAGACATTAATAATGTTACAAAATATTTCTAGAAAAAAAATTACACTCTTTTGAACAAAAAAAAAAACAACAACAATTTCCACAAAAACATTAAGCAGTACACCTGTTTTCAACATTTATAATAAGAAATCAGCAAATCAATTACAAAAATACCAAATCAGCATATTAGAATGATTTCTGAAGGATCATGTGACACTGAAGACTGGAGTAATGATGCTGAAAATATTCAGCTTCAAAGGAATAAATTAGGTAAATTTGAAAATATATTACAATAGAAAATAGTATGTAGGCTAGTAATTAAAAATCATAAATGCTGTAAAAGTATTGTTCATTGTTAGTTTATTACACCTAACACTTTAACGTTAACAAATTTAAATAATTACCTATTAAACCTATTTTTAAGAGCAATGTTTCCCACTGATCAGGTTTTAGGTTGAACACTTAAATAAAGAGGAATCTCTAATTAGGCTATATGCTGATGGCCTCTCAGTTTATCACCTCACACAATCTTTCCTTTTCTCGATCCCTGGCCAAAGCCTTGTAGTTCAAGCGACCTTGTCTTAGAACGGTCACCCACAGACCTTTATCTCTCCACATGCCTTCCCAAAATAAAAGCAGACCACTTTTTAAAGAGGCAAACAACTCAGCAAGACGAAGAACATAGAGTGACATTTCTGACAGCCCGTGATGTCAGGTTTCAGCAAAAAGAAGACCGGTTGCGTGCTTGGTAATCCAATGCCTTGTTGAGAATCTAACTTTACTCTCAGTCTTTGCGAGGTAAAAAAGGCACCTGGACCATTTGTTAATTTGAAGTTACCTTAGCAAACATAGGCCTGGGCGATAAAACGGTATCGATATTTATCGATGGTACACCTTCGATATCGATAGAAAAATTGTTCGATATAGCGCACGATATAGGCATGTGCTATGAGTGACGCAGACAGCACACACAAACACATGCTGAAATGAGTGCTGTGCCTGCGATGAGGAGATTGTGAATAAAGAATGAATATTAGTCGAATTTAAAATAAACATTTACATTTAAATGTTAGGTGTGCATTAGGGAGCGTCATTAGTGGCGCGCGAGATGCAGTGATGATGTAAGTGACGTTGTTGCATTTTAATGTTTTGTTAGTCTAGACCATGCATTTGCATGTTAGGTGTGCATCAGGAAGCGTCATCAGTGGTGCGCGAGATGGGGTGATGATGATGTAAGTGACATTGTTGCATTTTAATGTTTTGTTCAGCATTGTAAACCCAAAACCATTGTAATTTTTGTGTGAACTATTGTGAGCAGCGGCGTGTGAACTATTGCTCTAAATTAATATCCAGTTTTAATTTTGTACTCCAGAAGTCATTGTTTACTTTTTTCCGCATTGTTTACTTTTTTCCGCATTGAGCTTCTATATTTCTCGAATATTTTGAATGAATAACGCGCCGCTGCTGCGTTATTCATTCAAAATATTCGAGAAATATAGAAGCTCAATGCGGAGACGATCTTGAATGGGTTAAAACTGAAACCAAGCCATTCACACATAACGCATATTCAGCGCATTTTCTAGATGGACAAATACAACTGCTGCACTCGCGTCTCACACAAGAGATGTATAGAAAGCCAACATTTTTTTCTATTGCTCTGTTTTAATTATTATTTTTTTTTTTTAAATGTCAATAATTATCGATAACAAACAATACGAAACATTATATCGTTGATAAATTTTTTAGCTATATCGCCCAGCCCTAAGTTACACTACATAATCTCATTCAGAAATCATGTATATGACATCAGTATTAACGTTTCAATGCCCACATTTACTTCCATCTAAGTAAACAATAACATTTCTGCTGTTTATGAAGACATGCTCAATAAAATCGTTCCATTTTGTTAGGCCAAACTCTATTTACAAGAACAGCATAGATTAAAATACAATGATAAACAATGAACAAACTGTCACAATACTTTAAGATTTGAAAAACAAATTTGAAAAACAAAAGTCAAACCTAATTTTACCTCTGTATAAAAAAAAAATCCTACTAAATATGCTTAATAGACAATGATGTCTTGCAAAAATCCCTAGCAGGAAGACAAATCAACAGAAATTGCATCTATAGATAAACTCCATTCGACACTGAAAAATAAAATAAAAATATATTAATTATTAATTCATTGTTAACATCTTACAATAACGTTTTATTTGTTAACATTAGTTAACTACATTAGTTAACATGAACTAACAACTAACAATACAGCATTTATTAATCTTTACTAATGTTAACATTTGCTAATACATTTTTAAGATCAGAAGTTGCATGTGTTAACATTAGTTAATGCAGTGTGAACTAACATGAACTTTTTATTAACTAACATTAACAAAGGTTAATAAATGCTGTAAAAATACATTACTCATTGTTAGTTTGTTAGGTAATGCATTAATGTTAACAAATTAAATCCTTCTAAAGTGTTACCTATTCATTTATTATTTACCTTAGCAACATGTTAATTGGGAGTTTAGTTGTTGCCTATGTAGAGCATTCAAAATCAGTCACTAATGTGTTATCTTTAACTGAAATTAAAAATTAGCTAATTGAAATAAAGCTCAAATAAAATGTTAAAAATAGAGGAAAAATTTAAACAAACAAACATATATAAAAGAAACTAACTAAAATTTACTAATAATTACTAACTAAATTACTAACAAAATCACAAAGTTACTCAAAAATGTAAAAACAAAAATAAAAAAAATGAATAAATTCTACTACAGAATACAAACAATACTAAAATAACACTGTATGAGATACATGACATCAAAATCTGCCATTTTTGCTGCTCATAATAGTCAAGCATGAATTCTTGACAATACATTGGGAAAAAAACTTGGACAAAAATCAATACTGTACATCACGACTTAATTTATTTATCCTATAAAAGCAGCAGTGAGTGTGTGACTCACCGTATGGTTTGGTGTGTGTGTGTGGATAAGATCTTACCCAGCAGCGGTACTTTGTTCTGCAGGAGTTCATAGTAGCCGGAGGTCATGCTATTGCTGGCCTCTATGAAATCACCTACCCTACCTTTAAATTCAACAATTAACAATTTGTCACAAAAGGAGTTTTTTTGATAGTAGTTGGCTACACAACAGAAAATGGTATAACCGTTTTGCAAAATCATATGACATGAACATGAATGAGTCTATTTCTAAGAACTTGACACTTTTTAAACTAGATTTTGTTCTTTATTGTAGAAAATGTATTGCTGTCAATTTTTGTTTTAACATTAGTGACAGCATTAAAGTTATCTTTGAAAAATTGCACTAAATACAAGAAAAAATATTTATAATGGTGAGAAATTTAGTAACGAAGAGTAAATTAAATTATTTTATAAACAAAATAAAAGTACCTAAAACACAACACATGGACTCAAATTTGTAATCCGCTGTTTTGAATGATTGAATCGCCTTGCTTGGCTAATTTTCGACAGCCAAATCTAGTCATTTCAAGGAATCCACACAACTTTGAATTTCGAGTTAATATTTCGCAATGGGTTTAGTGATCTCTGTGTGAGCTGTGCTTTATATATTACTACATTATTGATTATTATTGGAGATGTGAAGAATTAAAGATTGGTGCGACTTCTTGGCTTAAAGGGGTCATATAACATTGCTAAAAAAGAACATTATTTTGTGTATTTGGTGTAATGAAATGCGTTTATGCGGTTTAAGGTTCAAAAAGCACATTATTTTCCACATACTGTACATTATTGTTTCTCCTCTATGCCCGCCTTTCTGAAACATGTCGATTTTTACAAAGCTCATCGGTCTGAAAAGCGAGGTGTGCTGTGATGGCCAGCTATCCAGTGCGTTGTGATTGGCCGAATACCTCAAGCGTGTGACGGAAATGTTACGCCCCTTACCATACTGTGATGCCGTGTCCTGACAAGTCCCGTGACAAAACCAATAAAACCCATTACAAACGAGGCATTTGTTGCATCCAGTGGGGACATAATTACAGATTATAATGACTTATACTGTCTTTTTACGTGTTGCGTTGCATCGCACCGCATAAACATAAAACCATGTCTGCATTTGTGATCGGAGAAACGACAAACAAAAAGCACTACTCTACACTGCCCAAAACTCGTGTTTGAATAGTCAGTAGCAAATCCTTTAAATATGAAAACTTACTTACAGGCTGTGAAGTCAGCATTATTTGTCAGAACACCGGCATTGTAGGCTACTCTCCCAGTTTCAGGAAACAGTCCTCGTCCTCCGTAAAATGCGTTGCACATATCTGAATTTTGGTTTGAACTGTTCTGGAACAGTGTTGTAAATACAACTTAACCACTGATTTCTAGACGTGTCCTCTTTTGGAAGACCAAACAAAGTAGTTTCGCTTTCACACAGCATCTCCACAACATGGCGGCGGCGTCAACAACAATAGTACAGCGAGAATCAAAGTTATGCCTTCTTTCTTTGCGTGAACATTTGGGCAGCGTTATGCAAATCTTCCCACATCGTGACATAGACATGTGGGGGCATGTTTAAACGAGGCATTTTAGGAGGGCGTGGACGAGTCTTAACTTTTATAAAGAATATCTCTTTGGGTTTGAGACTTTAGTCTTTGCAACTTTAGGGATCTTATCTATTCACGAACAGCCTGTAACACTCCAAAGAGAAAGGAAAACTTGAAATCGCATCATATGACCCCTATAATTAAAAGAGCGCAAACTTGCCGTGGATTTCATATTTTTATATTTTAGATGTATATGTTGAAATATGATTTTAAAATAGAGAATTATTCCATGTTGAAAGCAGTTTAATACGGCTGCAATATAATACAGCATTAAATACTATGACGCTGTGTTTTGACATGATACACTGCTACTTTCCTTATTACTGGTAAAGTTTCATTATTTTGAAAACAAGCAAGCTACTGTCACAATGCTGGAGAATGTTGTTAGTAGCATCTCTACTTTTAGTTAGTCCCTTCCTAACACCAATACGGTGACATCTGACTAAACAGTGTAACCACACACACACACACACACACACATCAAGAATTCAGAGATTGCATGGGCTCAAAGGGAGATCCAGGCTCAAAAGGAATGAGGGGCGACTTATCAGAGTTAAACACAATTTAGAGAAGCACAAATCAAGCTACCATTAACATTTCAATGGAGCTTTGCAAACAAGACCAACTGTTCATCACAAGGCTGCAAACATGGTGGTGTTAGAGTAGGAAAAAATACTTCGGAATGGGAGTATGAGACAAAATAACTTGGCGGATACTGTATCGTAACACTTCTCAGGAAGAAACGTTTATTATAACACCACATAGACGACCAACATCCAGGCCAAATCGTGAGGTCAGATAAGCGATTCCATGACTCAAATCTTTATTCCACAACATTTGTATTTAGTTTCATAAACATTAACCTGAGACGACCATATTTACCATAGCAAAAGAGCTAAAGAAAACTGCTCTCAGAGGAACCGTCCATCTGTTTACACCAGCACACATTTGAAGGCAGATTCCAGCGCTGCCATACAACAAGTCCACTTTATGTATCAAGGCGCAACTTCCTTGTGACAAACAGTCACCCAGAGAGCATATGTGCAGCATCTGTATTCAACAGGCTGTGTTAAATGACAGATGTGTTGGCTTTTAATAAAGTTGTTCATGGCGTGTCGATACTTTAAAATGCAATAAAAAAAATCCAGGTTTGCTGTGCCTTTTTGTAGAGCTGTATAAGTTGGGGAAAATGTTGTGATTTTATACATTCAAAACATTTTTATTTTTTTGATGAAAAACTGGTGGATAATGAGCTGCTCAGGTGTAAACACAGCGTCACACTTCACTTCACTCTGAAACATGCAGCGCATATATTTATTTAAATCGCAGCCTTCACAATTTGATAATCATACTGATGAGTCGTGTAGTGATTACAGGTTTATTTTGATTAATTAAGCAGCCCTAACTTTATAAATTCATGATATATACTTTGAGATATAACATGTTACCATATATACCATATATAAAGACTTTGGAGGTACCATCAACCCCTATCAGAACATGATTGAAATTAACACATTATTTCCAGTTGGCACAACAAAGGCCACTATAAATAATAAACCTGAAACCTCTAAGCAAGCAGTTATTTAGTCTTATAAGATCATTTTTTTATTGCAGTTAAATGGAACATCAAATGTCTGCAAAAACTGATAAAAAGTTAGTCGTGATTGGTGCCAATGTTTGGCAGTAATCGCTGCTGGATTAAAGTCTGTGTCTGTCTGTGACCGAGCACATCTCTAAGATCTCCTGCAAAAGAGTTTCACTGAACACCTCGCATTCAACTGATAATGTGATTTCAAAGGTTCACACTAACAAGGGCACCAAATAAACCTTTGAGCTGTTTCTTCCTGTTTTTAAGACCAGCTCATTAGGCTAATTGGAGTGGAAAGTGAAGATCATCTACTGACCTTTAAAGACTTGTGATAGTAAACAGAGGAGTTCACTAGACTCAGTGGAGAGAGACAAAGACATTTAAAAAGAAATCAAGTAGCCTATATAATGGGAGATGAGTCAAACAAACTTTGATTTGAAGCAAAAAAAGTATTTGAAGATCGGACAAAAATACAAAGGTACAAGTCTGTACTTAACAGCTTTAATGGGGGAATGAACTACAATCCCATGAAGCCTCTCCAGTGACATAAAAAGATGGATAAATATAGAACTATTGATTTAAATATGCTGATTGTACATATAGAAGCAGCAGTTACATTTATTGCGAAATATGCATATTTACACAAATATTTAAGCAAATTACAAGTGCAGGGAAACTGAAAACTGCGCTTCATTTTGTTATGATTCTCTGATTGGTTGAGATTTTGCTACAGAATCATGGGTAATGTAGTTTTTCACCAGAAAGTTTGCTGTTAAAGGGGTCATATGATGCGATTTCAAGGTTTCCTTTCTCTTTGGAGTGTTACAAGCTGTTCGTGAATAGATCTTTAAAAAAAGCATCATATGACCCCTTTAACACTATTACTTGAAAAATACGTTAAATAATTAACGGGGCTGATGGCTTCAATAAAAGCATTTACTATTGTTTAACAATCTTGTAGCTCACAGTAGGCCTGTCTGTTAATGCTTTATAAGTTATAGTTAAAAATCAATTTCCTCATTGAGAAATTTCAATTGGATTTTTACTTGTGGAACCTGACTGTTGCAATCTATATCCACATAACAACCACCAGAACAACGCACTAGAATAGTGAGAGATTTGCACAAGCACCACTTTAGAAAATGTAAAAAAGGTTTAACAGTAGTCAGTAACTGGTATTTTGAGGTAAGTTATGCAGCACAAACAGCTGGCCTGCTACTCACGTGCTGCCGAGTCTGTAACAAAAGCCTGTGAGCATTCAGTGTAGCACGTGCATGTAACAGGGAACTCTTAGTTGTCTTGTATTTTGTTAACTTGAGAAAATTATTCTGAGTTTTCTCAGTGACAACTATTCAGAATTATTTAAGGTTATTATATTAGGTTGTAGAAATGCTAGAGAACATTTCTGTGGGTCAACGAGAGGACAATGAAGCCGCCTGTGTGTGTCGCTGGAACGTGGATGTGATTAAACAACATGGCCGCCTCCATGCTCAACCATTCTGACCTTTACAAAGAGCTCCTGCAACACTTACAAGCGAGCCCTTGACACTCCTACATAATATAATCGAATTCATGCATACATGTTTTATGCATACAGCTCATAACATTCTTTAAACAGGTCGAATTACTTAAAACATCAATATTCACAGTGTACATTACATTTATAGAGTCAAAGCACACGCGATCGGAGAAATCTATTAATGTTACGCACGCCAGACTTCAACCCTACAATCTATGCTTTAACCACGTGTCAATTATATGCGTGTTTCCATGATGGAAATGTTTCACGGGGAAATCATTCTAGTTTCCGCCGCTAGTCGCGCTTTGGGGGTTCAGTCTAGCATCTTTCTGGGTGAAAGGTCAACTTGTGTTACCCAAGCTCATTTGCATTAAATTTAGATTTTATATGCATAATATGATATATAATATTTATAATCGGTTGCCTGGCTGCTACATATTTAAGGAACGCGTGTTAAATCTACATGCGGGATCAGGAAAATCCTAAAGATTCACAAAGAGGGAGGTTATTTCAGGTGAGGGCTGGACTAATCGTGCCTCACACCCCTCCATCACGAACCGAGTGCTGACATTAACCCGTGAAGGTCATTTTCACAAGTCCCTAACAAGCTGGTCACCGTGCATATTTGTGCCAAAACAACTGATATATAACACACTGAATTTTGGTGGCGCTCACCCAGAACATCCGCGGACTTGTGCCGGGCAATGAAGCAGGCATCGTCGCCGTAGCACATGCCCTTCTTCAGGATCCCCTTGCGAAAGTCCTTCCCGAAGCCGCAGCTGGCCGTGATCAGGCGGTAATCTCTGCCGTCCGTTTGCGAGAGTCCGCCCAGGACAGCCCTGGCCACGATCCTGCCATAGGAGAGTACCGATAACATCCCCTGCGGTGTACGGTAAGCGTGTAGCCCGTGTCCCGTGTCTCTAGGATCTGAGCACCGACATTCAGCTCCGCGCGCCGCAGAGGAAGCACACCAACCAAAGCAAGCCGCTTTAAAAGTGATACAAACGCCCTTTCTTCTTCAGTGAACGCCGGACGCGTGAGATATACGGCTGTTTTATGTCTTGGATAAAGTTTCCCCAGTACACTCCATTCTATCCGACATCCTCTAGAGTCTAGTGTACTCACTCACACCAGCGCCGTGCTCCGGAGACAAGTACATACGGGCTCTGAGGTCACGTGACCGGCTGCGGTGACGTCAGGGCGTAGTGGAAGAACACGTGCTGGAGCGCTTTAAACTGAAACATCGATTACTCTTGTGACTTCTGTGGAGGTGACAAGGAAACCATTTTCGTTAATTTTTCCATTGCATACAATATTAAACTATTCTGTGTTGCAGTGGAGCATTTAAATTGAAACTTTGCTTTACAATGTTGCTTTAGAGTTCATTTTAATGGGAAATTTTCACATTGAAAACATGAAATGGTCTAACTCCAAAGTACAAACCAAATTTCCCTCACTTTAAAATGATTTTAAAGCAGCACTATGTAACTGTTGGCGCTCTAGCGGTTAATAAACAGAACTGCACACATCCCGCGGAAGAACATTCCAACCGGAGCTACTTCTCCAAGTTTATGTCTATGGCGATTCACGCAGGTATGTGTTACTCCGCAGTGGCGACGACCCAACCAGGCTACAATAGTCCAAATATAAGTACTTATTATAAGTGTACCGTAGTGATTCGGAATGAGACAAAAACGCGGTTTGGAAGATTAATTCATGATGTACTCGCTCATTATATACATTTTGCAAATTTTTAACACAGAAAAAGTTACATAGTGCTGCTTTAAATTCTGCAGCCTTCACTCGCAATCCCACAATGCATTTCACTTCCTGGATACCAATGACAACGCGCAGTATCCAAGCATGGCGGTGTTGTGTAGTGTAATTATTTTGATATATTTAGAAACCGCGCTTTGCATTGAAGACACGAACACTACAGGAAACGTTAATATCACACTCAGAGACACAAACGACACGTCTGCTGATCGAAACGAATCGCTTGATTTCACGGATCTGGGAGTCAGTGAAACTCCGGAGTATTTCGCAGCTCCAACAGCCTGGACTCCAGAATCCGTGACGGCGTTCCCGGATCAGACCGAGGCCTCGGAGAGCTCCATCCCCGACACGAGCCCCGAGTCCCCGCCAGCCGCCACAGCAGCTCAGCCTCTGCCGCTGTCTGGCGTCCTTCCCGCGCCGCTCACCGAAGGTGAGAATGCAGACAGTCATCTGTATGTGATGCCTTACAAAGTGTGCTTGTTTACTCGTGTCCTCTTTCCCCTCAGTCCCTCAGCTGTGTCCGTGCAATCTTCAGGACGGGCAGTGCGACATAAACTGCTGCTGTGATCCGGACTGCACTGAGGAACTGGCCCTGTTCACTGACTGCACAGTAGAAAGAGTCAGGTCAGCTTTGTTTCGACAAGAAGCTGGAATAGTAGAGGATATTCTATGGAGGAAGGTTTAACCCATACCATATACATATCTAAGATTTAAAAAAGTAACATTCAATTGAATATTTCACTCAAAAATGAAAATTCTGTCATCATTTATTTTCATTCCATAATTGTATTATTTTCTTTCATCAGTGGAAAACAAAAGGTGATTTTAATTTTGGATGAACTAATTATTTAATATGATCCATAGCTATGGAATTTATTCCTGATATATGTTCTATTAAAAACATAAAGATTATATTAACATTATTTGCTCTTCATTGTTTAGTTTACATTTATTACTTTTTTATTCTTGGAGTTTGCACAGTTCAACTTTGTTCTGATGTTATTGAATGTATTCGGCATTATATGAACCACAATTTTGATTTGACTTTTAGAAATGTGATTTTGCTGAATATGGGGGGAAAATGTCAAATATTTTTACTTGTATCAAATATAGTTTCTTATATAAAGTATTTATTATAAAAAATAAAACAATTTTAAGTATTTATCTGATATTTACTCTCATATATACCAAGTAGCATATCTATAAGTATACATTTAAAAATAACCCTTTTTCTGGTATTTAAATATGAATTGAAAACATAGTTTGAGTCTCAGAATTTGAATTCAGTGTTCAAGTGTTATATTATCTGATAATTTGAGGACCAATTGGGACGAAATATTTGTGATATTGTAATAAAATATTTATGATGGGACATTCTCTGGTTTGATTTTGTATTTGGTAACTGACAGTGATAGCCTAAGATAAGATGCTGACATGGCATTAAATAAAAATATACTACTACTGACAGTGATTAAAATGAAATCCTGATGTGTTCCACTGTCTTTTCAGTAATGACCCCAGACTGTGCAACCAGGATTCAGCTGTGCATACCCTGAGCTCTACACAAGAGGCTTTATCTAGTGTCCAGTCCACTGTCCAGCGAGACGTCAACCCGGATGTCTTCTGTATTCAGTCTGCTAACTGTATGCGAATCATTTTATGGCATTTTGAAGTCTTTAGAGTTTTTAATTTAATTATTAAGCTCTTATACACCCTTTATTCTTTATACAACCTTTTAAAATGCATTTATGATATATATTAATTCATGATCAAGCTGTGAACCCTGCTAGCCTTATTCAGACAGGCTGTATTTACAAGCAAATGTTTTCAATCAGTTTAAAATCTATCCTTGGTTCCTTTTTAGATGAACAAGGTTCAACATTTGCTACACCAGAAGTTCCCACTGAGGAGAATTTTGACTCCCTTTTTGGTCGAGTTTTGGGATTCTTTGGCCGTTCGAGAGTGACCAGTGCACTTCAAAGCCCTGATGTAGGAAATTCATCAGGATACCAGGTAAAGTTTTTGAATATTTGATAGTTAATGAAAATGACTGTGTGACTTTCTTTCTTCTGCGGCATAGAGTACCATGTCCAATTATAATCTGTATGAGTTTGTTCTGACACTTATATTAGCATCAGGTTTCATAGGAAACAGCGCTGAGTTAGATTTAATATGATTGTAACCCCTCAGTGCTTGTACTGATTTAATATTTTGCTCTCTCTGTCAATGTTTTCCTTTTATCAAAGAACATATTGATTTCTAAGATGTCAGGATGGATGTTTTTCTGCAGAAGTGGAAAGCGTAATTGGATTGCTGTACATCCATTTCCCATTTAACATCACATTTGTATCAATGTATTGTATTAATTTTCCCCTGAAAACGCTATTTGAATCACCTTTGTTACCACTGTTTAACCCTCGAAAGCATATGACATAAAACAGTAGTCCAAAAATTGAATTTTTTTTTTCTTCTATGGAACAGTTTATTGAAGACAATCTAAAAATAGTTTTCAAGCTTTTATGGCTTATAATGAGAATGTGGAGCTCAAACTTGAGGTGAAAAAACATCCTAGTTTTATTCAGAGGCATAAAAATGTGTAAAAATTAGCAATTTCATACAGTTGCTGATGTTTATATGGTGAAAAATTGAGAAGTTATAATAGCTTGTAAATCAATGAGATCTTTATAACAAAATACCAGCTGGATATATATTTCTACCAATAATATGCCTTAGTAATATGCTATTTGAATGATCTGTTTTATGATCAAAACTCTATTTTTTTATTGTGGGGCAAAACATATAATGCAATGCAATATAATGAAGACTGAGATCCTAATGGATCATATTTGATACTCGCATTTCAACATGATTTTTCAAAAAAATGATGTATGGATAATCAGGTAAACCTTTGATCAAGTTGATAATTTAGAGGTCAAAATATGATACAGTAGGTTTCATAAGGTTAAGCAATGTGTCTGTCTCTGTTCTGTCTTCAGTATGGAGAAGTCATTCAAACAGTGAATGAGGCTGAAGAGCAGGAATTCTTCACCTTTCCTGCCTCTGCAGGAACAGCTCACTGCTTAGACGGAAACCCTGCTGGTAAGACAGAACTTATTCTGAAGAAAATGTTAGTGCTGCATGTCCAAACAGTTGCGGCCACAATGCTAGTTGAATTGTTGACCCATTTTAATAGCAACAACAAGATTCATGGTTTGAGGTCACATTTGTATCTGCAGCAGTGTGATGTGTAGGGTTAGAGTTTTAGTGATCCTTTCCTGTTGGCATTGAAAGTGAAAAGTGACATGTGGCCAAGTATGGTGACCCATACTCGGAATTAGTGCTCTGCATTTATCCCATCCAAAGTGCACACACACAGCAGTGAACACAACCACATGCCACATGAACCACATGCACTAGATGTTCTAGTCTGTTGCTAAGCATAGCTTACCCTGCTGTTTTACAGGTTTTCTGAAGGACCAGACAAGCAGATGTATGAGGAGCTTTGATTTAGTGCAAGATTGTGAAACACTAGAAACTCTGCGCTTGGAAACTTATATTAATTTCAGCATCCGTTCTGTGAGTTCTTCACTACATCTCAGTTTGTAAAGAGTTTTATTGTTGCTATGCTATTTAACAACTCTTGTTTTGTCTCTAGGGGAAGATCCAGGAAGCTAAAGTAAGTTTCAATGATGTACTATTTGCATTAAAAACATTGACTCGGCATATTAATTTGACATGCTTCATTGCTTTCTGTTTGATACCTGAGGTCATTGGTGTGGAGGTGGCAGCCATTACTCTGCAGTCTTTAGAGGGCACACAGACACCAGTGGACCCAGCTGACCTTGAGTCTTATATTCCTGTGCTTCTGGAGTCTGGTGACGTCTGCAACAACGTTGTACTGCAGGTGTGCATATAATGAATATGTTACTAGTCAGGTACAGGTACAGTACGGGAATATGAAAAGTATCAGGAATCATAAACTGTTTAACAAAATCATAACTTTTACATCAGGTGAAGTACACTTTCAGATTCAGTGAAGCTGGGGAAATCCTGAATGCGATAGCATCAGTTTTGCTGGGAGCCATTAAAAGCATTACGGTGCCCATTCAGCAAGAGTTTCAGATTACATTCTTGCAGGTATTTAATTCTACCCTTTTCATATTTTCTTGAAAGAATTGTAATTATTTCAAATGTATTCTTTTTTTTAAATATTGTCAAATATTTTACATTTATTTTATTTTACAAACAGGAAGTAATAGTTTTGTGTACATCCATTGACAGGACATCTCTAGCACGCCAGTGTTGCAATTTAGTGGCAATCCTGGCTATGTGGTGGGACGGCCCCTAGTGGCTGGGACAAGAACAGCAGAATATCCTTTATCATAAACTCTGGACAGATGTCTCCTTTGTGATGAAACATAAACAATTATATCATTAATTTTTCATTAGCACGGAACATCAATCATTTATTCCCTGATATGTACAACACATTTTTTTCCTGTTTAGACATATTTTCCTCAACTAAGTTCAGGGCAACTAAAACAATTAACAAAAACATCAAAGCAAATTTTATTTTGCCATACAGCTCCAAAAATCCACCACAATGTTTCGGATATTTTTAAAACTAATCAAAATTTGAATCTTTTAATTGTATTCAGTAAATGGGTCCAAGTTAATAATAATATGTGTATTGGTGGAATTTCAAATATTAATTATTAATATTGTCTAAGGTTTCTAAAAATACCCCATATGTTGTGTATATGGCAACATGTTAATAATTAATGTCAGTAATATCATCATGAAAAGTATTCATACAAATTACAAAAATTCTGCACCTAAAAGAAAATAAAGATAACTCTTAGCAACATTAATTTTGATCCCATATAAAGGTTTTAAGATTATTTCATAAGTGTGCTAGTTTTTCATTTCCATAATAGATTTTAATAAATAAATGCAAAGCCTGTTGTCGATCAAAGCATCCACCTATGTGGCACAGTCCTTGACCCGTTTTACTGGGATAGTTCAGTCCGCTAACCCAACAGGATCACTCACTATCCTTCAAAACTCTGGAGATCAGGATTGCTTGTCTGGGTCATCTCGGCGCTCCCCTGTCCTGTTTGGGATTGACATGGTATCAGGCTGCACTCTGAAGTAAGAGACTATTGTAATGATTTGTTTTCGTGAATTAGACAAGTATTGTCCAACAACAATCAAGTGTAATATTCATCACCATTACTATTTTATGTGCATTAATGTCCTCCCTTTCTGTAGGTTGTCCGATGGAGTTAATTGTTCTCTGGTATCTGAAGTCATTTTGTGGGCACTAAAAGGCCAGAGCTTTCCGGACCATGTAGCTTCATTTGGGAATTCCTTGCCTCAAAACCCCCTGGACTGGGTTACAATACAGAACCAAACCATAGCATTGGTAAACAGCCTACTTATTATTATTTTCCTCTATGTGTGGCATGGAGAACTGGTGCTGAAGTGAAAGAGAAGTTAGAGGAAA
Source organism: Sinocyclocheilus anshuiensis (assembly GCF_001515605.1). Taxonomy (NCBI): domain Eukaryota; kingdom Metazoa; phylum Chordata; class Actinopteri; order Cypriniformes; family Cyprinidae; genus Sinocyclocheilus; species Sinocyclocheilus anshuiensis. The sequence continues at coordinate 1,088,095 of NW_015539915.1, forward strand.
TGTTGACATGTAAACTTGGCTACCGTTAGCCAAGTTTACATGTCAACATTTCCTCTAACTTCTCTTCTCACCATGATGATGCAAAGCTGATTTGTAAACCACTGTTTGTTATATTTATTTATAACGAATGTCTTGCTTCACTCTTTTTATGGTTTACCAAGGGTACACAGGCTTGCAGCATACCACTGTCTTACCATCTTGAAGTAAAATGGACCAAGTACGGAACCTTGGTGAACCCCCAGGCTCAGATTGTGAGCGTCATGGAGACAATCATTACTAACACCAGCAGTTTGGCAAGTTAAACATTCCAGAACATTGTTCATGACTTTCAGCAATTATGTAATAGTTGTATTTGGTAAACACAAACTCGTTTCTCTTATCACAGTTAAAATTGTCTAGAAGATCAACATACAGTGGATGCCCATAAAGTGTTTTTAACACATTCAACTTAATGGGAGTGTATCACACTGCTTTACTTCTCTACTACAAAAGCATGGCTCAGTATTACCTTCAATTTTAGGTCTTTCATAAAGTCATTGCCGATTTCATGTGAAATTAGATATAAAGTTAACACTAGAACCTTTCTTTGTTTTAGGCCCTCCTTATCAGTGCCGATGGTCTTCTGTCTGTCACAAGCTCAGTGAGTTTTGTTGATGTCTCTGCATCTGCCAGTTCAGGATTCAAAGCTCCTCCTACAATTGATGCTAAACTACCCTTTGACTTTTTCTTTCCATTTGTATAATGGAATATTTAATTCCATTCATATTTCATATTTCAATGGAACAACATGAAAGGAGGACCACTGTTTCTATAACCATGTTTCTTTGAAAATTTTGTCTTTCTTGAAGTTATAGTGTATATTTATTTTCTAGTCATTTTGTATATAATGCACCGATTCACATTTTTAAAAATAAAGAATATTTTCATATTAGTGGACTGATGTGGAACAATAGTGGTATATACAGTATATGTATATATGTATGTATATAGTGTAATTCAATTTCAGTACAAAGACATGCACAAAATGAGGAATGAACAATTTTTTATAATATTTACTCAAAACTCACTAAAACATTTAAGAACAGAAAATGTGCGCTATCCATTGTAAAATCTGTTGTTCATTTTGGAACTGTTACATAAGCGAAATGCCACTACTCTTAATAAGCCAATTCATCAGCCAGGCAGATATGTTGGTCTATTAATATTTCATATCTCATTTATAAAATAATATTTATTTCTTAGCTTTCAGTTGCTCAAACACATTAACATTTATAATGAGAAAACATTAAATGTACACTTCATAGATAAAACAACAATACTGATAATGATTTTGGAAAATAGTGATTCAGAATAAAAATCAATCATCTTACAATCTATTGAGGCAAGTTTAATATTCCAGTATATATAACTTGTGTAGTTTATAGATTTCCTTTTTGTAATTTGACCTATATGAGTCACTGGCTTTAAAAAGCATCTCCCTTTATGTGTGCTGTTAAAGATCTGCCAGGGGATGGAGATTGAGTTTGGCTTAGAGTGACAATAAACACAATGTAACATGACCTTCTTCACATTTCATATGGAATGATTAGACATGATTAGTCTTAAGCTCAGTCTCATGCTGTGATGTGTTTAATGAATAGCCTTGGAGCATCAAAATTCAATGCAGTGCTGTTTTAAGATTGCACGAAGCCTTGCATTTTCTTGATCCTGTTGAAAGATTAAATTAAAACCACTATCAATTGAATAATTAATAAAACGAATCATTACTCATGTTTAACAAGAGCTGCTCACCATTTTTGTGTTCCGCTCTTTAAGTTCATTGACTTGATGAACAAGGTTTTCATTGATCTCCTTTATTTTCTTAACTTTGTGATGGGCACGATTTTTCACAGACATAATGATACCTATAAGAGAGCAAACAAGTAAGAAAGGCAAATAAAAGTATTAGAGTAGAGATTAGAGGATAATGCAACAGCGGGGTTCCAGAAGTAAAACTTACATTAATTTTGTCCATAGAGATAAAGATTTTTAGTGATAATAAACATATAATTCATTACTTAAGTAAAATGGACCAAGTACTGAACCTTGGTGAACCCCCAGGTTTAGATTGTGAGCATCGTGAAACAATCATTACTAACACCAGCAGTTTGGTAGGTTAAACATACCAGAACATTTTTCATGATTTTCAATTGTTACATAAAGTTTTATTTAATAAATATCATCAATAGTTTTATATTTTACTGAAGTTTTTGACTTGATTACACATTTGCAATGTTTCTTAGTAAGAAAAATTAATTCCCTCACGAAATAATTTATGTATACAGTGCTTTCATATTTTTTTCTGATCCAAATTGAAGTTCTAATTGTAGTTGCTGGGTCAAAATAATTCCCGTACCATTTATGATCCTGGCCACTCTCCACAACCTGAGCAAGATCAGAAGCCCCATGGCATCAAATGCATCTTCCTTTGAGATATATACAATATCCAGGATGAAGGATACCACCACCACAATCCCATCAAACACCTCAAACTTATGGTGGAGGAATTCTAAACGATATGCATAGATTTTTCCAGACAGTTCCACCATGAAGAATGTGAGAAGGGCGAGGCTGAGATAGTGGAATACCTGGAATAATGGCAGGAACATTCGGATAGAGGATAACCACAGAATAATCGCTGACATAATGTGTCAACAGAAATATGACATGCATGTTTTTTTGCTGACTAGGTATCTGAAGCAGACTCACCTGCGGAGCGATTCTGTGATGATCTGCTTGAATGATAGACAAGTCAATAAGCAACTCGCACAGAACGAAAATGGCATCCAAGACGACCAAGCAAACAACAACAATCTAATCAACAAAATAACAGTTCACGGTTATTTTCAATCATGTAAACAACATTCTATATCTATATACATATACAAATAAAGAGTGCAAACGTTTACCTGGAACCTCTCTGTACTGTAGAGGCGGCGTAGGGAGTCCCTGAAGCTGACCTGTCCCAGGTGCTGTCCTTTGGCCAGCTCCAGGTCTTCACTGAAATCGTGCGGTTCCTCGTCGTGCCACTGTGTGGCGGTGTTTTGCTCATCACCCACCGCTGTGAAATGCCTCAGAAAACGGGACATTTTTCTCGGGGGTCACATGAGTTAATAAAATTAATAATTTTTAATTTGTATTTGAATCATACATTCAATATTCAAATTTGTGACTGTCGCTTGACAATTTTCAAGCGACAGCTGAAAACCCATCTCTTTCGAAGCTACTTGACTTCATCATAAAAAAAAAAATAACGCTTTGGATAAAAGCGTCTGCTAAATGACTAAATGTAATGTAAATGTAAATGTCTTAAATTATGGCGAAATTTCATCTTGAAGACAGCTTGAACCAAATGTAGGTGAGACTAGTTGTCACACTCAAGTGAATATTATTTTCTCAGGGCATTTATTAAAGTAAATTTATGTATAGACACGTGCCCTACAATCTTGTTCCAAAAATATATATCATTTAACGATAACACTATAACAAGAAACATACAGTTCACTGACCAATAGCAGGCATAAGCTATTGTTTTCATATGGTACCAGCTATTAAAGATCCAATTACAGGCTTCATTTTCAAGATTTAAACATTAAAACGCGGTGTTGAACAGTATTAAACAAAACAGTTAATGAAACAGTCAAAACGGTATAATCATAAATTCTAAATAAATAACATTAAAACATAAGAGTTAACTTGTCACAACCTGATAAATAAATAAATCCTGGGAACAACGCAATAGTTAAAATATTTAGTTTGTAGGCTATATTTGATTCTTGTCTGGCTCTTGTTTTATTGTGCTTGTTACTCAACAGCAATTACATAAACTTGATGATACTGAAATTATAGAAAATAATTAAGAGGCAAAAACACATGTAGGTTAATCAAATCTAGAATATGTTGTATGAAAAGACAGTTCAATATAGTCACACTATCGACACTTTAAACGGCGTAATTTCCCCATTTTTACCTTGTATAAAAAGTCTTGCATGTCACTATCTACAAAAAAAATAAAAATCCTCAACGGAGATATGTTAAGAAACAACGCCAAACAATTTATACAACAGTGCAGCAGATCTCACTACAAAATATGCCAGTATAAAGCGGTTTTTTTCTGTCTATAGTGTGACACTTGTCTACATGCTTCATAAAACACTGACTCTTCATCTGTGACCTGAGCTTAACTCGTGATTTCCTGCAACATTTGAACATTTAAGTCAGCGAATTTACACACACTTTTACGAATATCGAACGAGTAAATGTAAGACTTTATTGACTTTAAGGTAATCTGGACACTTTAATTCTAATTTCACATGAATACGACAGTAACATTTACATTTTTCAGGTTATTCAGTAGATCTATTTAATGCGCGCTCAGTTTAAAAGGAACGAAAAGTTAAAACGATGCAAAATGAGTATTTACCTGTTTTGTTGCTGAAACAATGTTGCTAACGGCTAACGCAGCATTTGTTCGCAGTTTTTAGGAGCAATAATCCAAATTCTGTGGAAAAACTTTGACCCTACACTCCGCCTCTACTACCGTCATGAACGTGATCCACTGCACAGGATGCAGCCTTGGAAGTGACATGGATGATCTTTCCCAAATCCTTGGACATATTACAGGAATGTGCACGGGACCAGATAACTAGTACCTGAAGAAGTAGGCTAATCAAACGATGTATTATTTTAACATGCATTGGGAGGTTTTAATGAAAACTGAATAGCTAAATGGAAAGGTAGTTTCAAAGTTAAAAAGTTGATAAGTCAGATAATAGATAGATAGATAGACAGACAGATAGACGATAGATAGATAGATAGACAGACAGACAGACAGATAGATAGATAGATAGATAGACAGATAGATAGACAGACAGACAGAGACGATAGATAGATTGATAGATAGATAGACAATAGATAGAAAGAGAAACAGACAGATAGATAGATAGATAGACGATAGATAGATAGAAAGAGAGACAGACAGATAGATAGACAGACAGACAGACGATAGATAGATAGATATAGATAGATAGATAGACAAATATACAGAAAGATATATAGATAGATAGATAGACAGACAGACAGACAGACAGACAGAGACAGACAGACAGATAGATAGATAGACAGACAGACAGACAGAGACGATAGATAGATTGATAGATAGATAGACGATAGATAGAAAGAGAGACACAGATAGACAGATAGATAGACGATAGATAGATAGATAGATAGATAGACGATAGATAGATAGATAGACAATAGATAAATAGATAG
>NW_015539915.1:1093813-1093961 GCF_001515605.1 Sinocyclocheilus anshuiensis
TAGACAGACAGACAGATAGATAGATGATAGACAGACAGACAGACAGACAGATAGATGATAGACAGACAGACAAATAGAAGATAGACAGACAGACAGACAGACAGATAGACGATAGATAGATAGATAGATAGATAGATAAGATAGATAG
>NW_015539915.1:1096287-1097698 GCF_001515605.1 Sinocyclocheilus anshuiensis
AGATAGATAGATAGATAGATAGATAGATAGATAGATAGATAGATAGATAGGGATTGGCAAATACATTAAACAGAACAGACACTCCTGAGATCAGGCTGTCCTAAAGAATTGGGCAACCAAAAATGTGTAATTTTAGGAGAAATGACGTATAGAGGCCTGCAGGACGATGACCCAAAGCACCAAATATAGAGAGAAAATGGCTTAAATCCAAAGTAACATTTGTGGTATGACGTAAAAAATAGTCCACAGACATTCTTCATTTAATTTAGAGCACATCTGTGTTTGTTCCAAACCTGTATGCATTTTTTATTCCACAGAACACAAAGAAAATGCTTTGAAAAATGTCTGTTTTTGTCCTTTTTGTCCTTAAAGGTCCATGGGATCCAACATTGTACATTTCTCATACAGGCTAAAGTGGCCCCTGGTTCCCCTGGTTCCCATGCTTGTTACCAAGTCACAACACTAACCAAATGAACCAACCAGTGTTCCCCTCTCTGAAAATGCTGCGGCTCCCATAGCTCACATTTTGTTACAAACACACTGGCTGGAGATCAAGTAACATAAATTAGCCAATTCTGTGGTTGACCTTTGAAACGCTTAACAGCCTGTCAACATTTTTTTCAGCCTCGGTTTGAGTTCCCTCTGTATCTCAAGGATGGGAAAAGCTTGTGCAGCTGATTTGTACACCATAATGAGCATGTATACTTTTGTTGTTTGTTGGTGGTATATTACTGGGTGCGTGACAAAAATGTCAATCAAGTAATATTCGAACTGAAAGGGCAGAAACTCCCATTACAGCAACCAGCTAACCCAAACAAGTAGACCACATAAATGTTTACAGTGTATTTTTGCTGGTTTTTAAGGCAAATATATATATCCTAAAACACACTTATTTCTGTTTTATTTAAAGTTATTTGAAATAAAATGTGGTTATTTTTGCATACTTAATGTTACTCAAAACTCCTTAAAAGTTTATTAATGGCATGTAAACGTTTATGGATGAAAATATTTAAGGATGTGTCACTTTTGCTGGCCAGTAGGGGGCGCTGTTTAGCTATTGGATTGGGGGGGGAAATGTGAATGAAAGAACTTTTCATTGCTGTTCTACACATTGTTTCCAGTTTAATCAGAGTAGCATTTACAAAACCAAAGGTCATACAAACTTTGCTGCCAACTATTTGCTTTATAAATATAGGTCTATCTACAGATTAGTCCAAGAAAGCACTACCATCTTGATCCAAATGGGGTTAGATAGATAGATAGATAGATAGACAGACAAATATACAGACAGATATGCAGATAGACAGATAGATAGACAGACAGACAGACAGATAGACAATAGATAGATAGATAGGTAGATAGATAGACAATAGATAGATAGACAGACAGACAGACAGATGATAGATAGATA
>NW_015539915.1:1097794-1100992 GCF_001515605.1 Sinocyclocheilus anshuiensis
AGATAGATAGATAGATAGATAGATAGATAGATAGATAGATAGATAGATAGGGATTGGCAAATACATTAAACAGAACAGACACTCCTGAGATCAGGCTGTCCTAAAGAATTGGGCAACCAAAAATGTGTAATTTTAGGAGAAATGACGTATAGAGGCCTGCAGGACGATGACCCAAAGCACCAAATATAGAGAGAAAATGGCTTAAATCCAAAGTAACATTTGTGGTATGACGTAAAAAATAGTCCACAGACATTCTTCATTTAATTTAGAGCACATCTGTGTTTGTTCCAAACCTGTATGCATTTTTTATTCCACAGAACACAAAGAAAATGCTTTGAAAAATGTCTGTTTTTGTCCTTACATCCATACAAGGTCCATGGGATCCAACATTGTACATTTCTCATACAGGCTAAAGTGGCCCCTGGTTCCCTGTTTAAGCATGCTTGTTACCAAGTCACAACACTAACCAAATGAACCAACCAGTGTTCCCCTCTCTGAAAATGCTGCGGCTCCCATAGCTCACATTTTGTTACAAACACACTGGCTGGAGATCAAGTAACATAAATTAGCCAATTCTGTGGTTGACCTTTGAAACGCTTAACAGCCTGTCAACATTTTTTTCAGCCTCGGTTTGAGTTCCCTCTGTATCTCAAGGATGGGAAAAGCTTGTGCAGCTGATTTGTACACCATAATGAGCATGTATACTTTTGTTGTTTGTTGGTGGTATATTACTGGGTGCGTGACAAAAATGTCAATCAAGTAATATTCGAACTGAAAGGGCAGAAACTCCCATTACAGCAACCAGCTAACCCAAACAAGTAGACCACATAAATGTTTACAGTGTATTTTTGCTGGTTTTTAAGGCAAATATATATATCCTAAAACACACTTATTTCTGTTTTATTTAAAGTTATTTGAAATAAAATGTGGTTATTTTTGCATACTTAATGTTACTCAAAACTCCTTAAAAGTTTATTAATGGCATGTAAACGTTTATGGATGAAAATATTTAAGGATGTGTCACTTTTGCTGGCCAGTAGGGGGCGCTGTTTAGCTATTGGATTGGGGGGGGAAATGTGAATGAAAGAACTTTTCATTGCTGTTCTACACATTGTTTCCAGTTTAATCAGAGTAGCATTTACAAAACCAAAGGTCATACAAACTTTGCTGCCAACTATTTGCTTTATAAATATAGGTCTATCTACAGATTAGTCCAAGAAAGCACTACCATCTTGATCCAAATGGGGTAAAACCCAAAATAGACCTCAACAGTATGGCATGAATAGCCTCAACTGTTCGTTAACCGGTATGAATAGGGCGCATACAGAGCAGTCCAGACACCCAAACTCGGTGAATATGTTACTGTGAAAAAATCTGTTACTTAGTAGGCTACTTGATAGAATAAGGATGCTTGAATCATTTAGTAAATAGTGGATTAATTTAATGTAAAACCAGGAGTGGATAGGGAGTGGAGTGATTACAGAACTTTCTTAAACGGATACTCCACCCAAAAATGAAATTTCTCTCATCATTTACTCACTCATGCCCTCCCAAATGTATATGGCTTTCTCTCTTCTGTGGAACACAAATGGCAATTTTTTGAAAAATATGAGCCACATTGCAAGTGGATGGGTCCGTCAAAGTTGATGCTTCAAAAACCATGCAAAACGAACATGACGGTAACCAATACAACTCCAGCTGATGAATCAGTGTCTTCTGAAGTTAAATGATAGGTGTGTATGAGAAAAACACTAATATTTTAAACTTTTTAAACTATATATCATCGCTTCTGGCCAGCTGTTAGCACACTGTCAATATCAGCACATTGTGAAGTGTGACGTAACCATGTTGTGAAACTTACACAAGGAATGATGTGGAAGCTCAGAGAGCCATCACTTTTCACAGCGTGCTTAAAGGGGTCATATGATGCTTTTTTAAAGATCATTATTTTCTTGTAAATGTTACATTATATGGACTCACAGAGATAGATTATTTATTTAATAGTTTGTCTGAAGAAGTCATATCTGGAATGGCATGAGGGAAAGTAAATGATGAGACAATTTTAATTTCTGGGTGGACTATCCCTTTAAAATATGGTAGGCCTAACATTAGCGAAATTTCGGTAAAATTTGCAGGCAAAAAAATCCATGTTTGTAGTGGGTAGTGTAGCTCACATAAAATTCACGTATTTCAAACAAAGCAGCTTTCTGTTCGCACAGCAGATTTGCGAGAAAACACGAACTCCTTGCGAAATCTGCGAGAAAATCTTTTGCCTTCACGCAAAATTCCCTGAGTACCTTCAGTAATCCATGCTGTTCCAGTCCAGCTTTCTTGCTTGATGACACGCAAAAATTGACGCCTCAGTTTTTTCCATTTGTGGCGAAGAAATATACCAGCTAACTTCACCATTTCGTGGAAAATGAGTTCATTAACAGACTACTACTTACTTTTTATAGAACTGTTGTATAAAAACATCACATCACTGAAAACCAGCAAAGGCTGCCATCTATTTGTGGGCTATTTGGGCTTACTTTATAAACAGGGGCATTAAAAGAGTGCAAGGTAGAAATTAATAAACCATAGAAACTGTCGCTCGACGGAACAAATCCTGCAGATAAATAAGTTTCTCCTGCCAGAGAAGCGTGCGGGGCGTCTGGAGCGTGTCGGACTCGGCTGCAGGTAACAACGCAGCCTTTATGTGCGCGCTGGAGGCGGAGGCAGCTCTGGGGTGGGGTGGACCGGAGGATCCGGTTTCGCCGGGAGAGAAACACATAGTGGCTCACCGCCTCTCCGCTCACTCTCCGCCGCATGCTGTTCCAGCACAGAGCGCGCTGTTCTGGAGGAGTCTGGACACTGAGACACGCTGTGACATCTCTTCTCTGTGATGCTGGTAAGCCATATTCCTCACACTCATGACATCTGAGAAGCATTGGTGTTTCATATAATCATCCTGTCAGTCATTCTTAAATTCTGTTATGAACAGTTATTGAATGGTAATATATATGAGCGAACACTCGGGCTAGTTGTCACATGAGGAAGTTGTTACAAGGATTGCATCTTAAGACATTTGAGTCCAAAGTCCAGTTAAATAAATGCTTGTTTTCTGTAGGTTTTATATGTTAGTTTCAATATGGTTTAAACCATCTTAAATTAGCATTTGTATTGCTCTTACTCTGTCCTCCGAACTAAAATGACAGA
>NW_015539915.1:1101002-1126543 GCF_001515605.1 Sinocyclocheilus anshuiensis
ATTAATATCTGTAAACAAATCAATACAATTAAATCACAGGCAACATTCAGACAAGTCAGCTATGCAGTGAAGAAAAGTTGAACAGTGTCACATACAGGTGTAACATGTAACATTTTTTTTTTGCTGTTTCATGTTTTGTGTTTCGTAACTGCTTTCATTTATTTAGCTGTAAAGCATCTGAAGGCTGTTTAATGGCAGAGGTTCCATTACCCCATATAGTGAGACAACATGTTCCACTATAGGATCAATAGCGTGGTAAATGAACTGTATCTTTCTTCTGGGGCAATAAAGGTGGAAATGTGCTGTTGCTTTTTGTAGCCAAGTGTATGTGACTAAACAGAAACTGACTTTCAAATATTGAATGTGCACTTGTATAGAGGAGTTAGTTTGTTCAGGCCAGTTATCTGAGCGCTGTAAGGAGCAAGATTTGAGCAGTCTTGCAGATCATTCAGACATCTCAGGAACTTACCTAAGTGAAGTACATTTAGTGTACTGTTCAAAGGATTGGGCTCAGTAAGATTTTTGAAAATGTTTTTGTAGTCTCTTATGTGTTTATTTGATCAAAAATATAGTAAAAACAGCTAATAATATTACAATTTAAAATAACTGTTTTCTATGTTCATTTGTTTTAAAATACAATTTATTCCTGTGACGCAAAGCTGACTTTTCAGCATAATTATCCCAGTCTTCAGTGTCACATGATCCTTCAGAAATCATTCTAATATGCTGATTTGATGCTCAAGAAACATTTCTGATATAATGAATGCTGACAAACATTCACTTTTGTTTCAGGATTCTTTGAAGAATAGAAAGTTCAAACTGAATTTTTTTGCTATCTAAATATCATTATTAATGTCTTTAAGGACACTTTTAAACAATTTATTGCATCCTTGCTGAATAAAATTAATAGTTTCATTAAAAAAAAAAATCGTACAGACCTTTCGAACTGTAGTGTGTGTGTGTGCAGGGAAAATTATGTAACTGAGCGCCTTTTTTGACAAACATGATTTTCGCACACTAAAAAGTACACAGGCTTTCCTAGTAGTTGGTTAAATCAGGTTTGATTTTATCATTTGCTCTGAAAAGGAAATGCAACTTAAAACATCCTACAGAACTTCTCAAGAATTCCTTTGGATAAACACCGTTTTGCTTTTTAACAGTTGGGCCATCTGCCAAACTGAATCTGAATACTGGGTGAATTCAGCTGCTCCATGTCTAGACCTCAAACTCCTTGAACAATGGCAGCTTTAAATCAAAACTCAATTTTAATTCCAGTCTCTGCTTATTTTGCCATACTGATGATGAGTTTGTATTAGGGATGCACCGATACCACTTTTTCCAGTACTCGCCCGATACCGATACTTTTATTTTTGGTACTTTGGTATCGGGGCATTTTAACGAGTACGAGTACAGGAGCTCAGTATCGGGCCCGATACCGATACAAGTATCAGTATCGGTGCATCCCTAGTTTGTATTAGTATTGCCTGCTCTCTGATTATTTCATTTTTTCCATGCACTAATGCCCACTTTCTCTCATGCACACATTCAAGCTTATTAATATGATCAACTGTTTCCTTGTTCACCCAACTTTTTTTTTTCTTATACAAAGAAAGTCAGTGGGATCCAGTGATGTTTTGCTTTTCTGCAGTAGACCAATTTGGAGTAGACGTCACAGTTATGTCACTTGCAGCTGCGCGCTCATGGTGGTGGCAGAAAAACACTGGCAACAAGTGCAGGGAAATGGGTAAAATACATGGAATAAGAGAGAAAATGTATTATTGTGCCTTTGGATGTCAGAATCAGAATGCAAATCATTTTTATAGAATACTGTCATCAAAGACACCATTTGAGGCTAAACGCAGACGTTTAACCAGACAGACTATATGGATGAAAACTGCTATGATTACTCAACAGTAGGTCAAACAGTAGGTCTACATAATATTCACATATGCAGTTCACAGGGGACGTATTGTATTAGCCCTACAGTTACAGCAAGAAATATTATTTAAACCTGTTAATATTAATATTTTACATAATATTTATTTATTTTATCTCACAATTCTGACTTTTTTTTTCTCGAAAATGCAAGTTTATATCTCCTAGTTTGGACTTTATAACTCGATTTAACTCAACAATAGTGAGTTTGTCAATTCTGAGGAAAAAAACCCCAGACGACAGGGATATAAACTCATGATTCTGAGCCGAGGGGAAAAGAGAGAATGACGAGTTGTTTTTCCTTATCAGAATTGTGAGATATATATCTTGGAATTGCGAGAAGTCCGAATTTTTAAATATATGCTACTTGAAAACTGTCATTGTCTGGCACCAGATAGGCCCCGCCCACAAAAACGTCATCACTGTTTCGTCAACACCGAATTGGTCTATATATATTGCGATATGACATAATATCGGAATTTTTACCTGATTACTTGAATCATATTTTTTTTTAAAGAATGAATAATTATAGAATTAGTGAGGTGATTTTTTTGGAGAGTGTATCAGCAAAAAAAAAAGAAAAAAGGTAAATAAAGTAAATAAATGCATAAAAAAAATAAAATAAAAATAAATAAATAAAAATGCTGCTGGTAATAATAATAATAATGCTACAAAAATATTTTTTACTCTAAAGATTTTTTTTTTTTAATTGTGATTTTTTTTTTTTACGACTGCAAGATTTAGGAAAAACGTGAAAATTTGCCCGTTCATACTTGAGTTTACTTTTGACAAGAACTGACTCAAACCTCTTTCAGTAACCAGAGTTTAAAAAAAAAAATCTCTTTCCACTTGAGTTTTTTTACACCACATCCCCACTGTTTTTGACCAGTTCAATATGGCTATAAAATAATAATAAATGTCTTGATTTTATTGTGATTATTAATTATAATATTGAGATTACTGTGATAATCTAATATATATATATATATATATATATATATATTGTAATGATACTGTAAAATAAAAACTGCAAAATAAAAAAAAGCAAGTAATAAAAAAATACTGTAAAATTTCTTTAGATTTTTAAATTAAAAAAATATTAGGCTTCTATTTTGACAAGTTGCCGATAAATAAATGTATGCACTGCCATATTGCAATATTGTGCAGACCTAGTATGGACAAAAACATTCTTCGAAATATCTTCTGTTTTGATCCACAAAAAAAGGATCAATTTTTTTTCATCCACAATGACATTTTTATTTTTATGGTGAACTATCCCTTTAAGTTATTTTGTGCAACATGCTTTCGAATATTCAGAAAGTACCATATTTACCAAGTACCAAAAAGTATTATCATATTTATCTGCAGTTCCTGTACTCTTATATCATCACTGCTTATATAAATTCTCTTTGCTCTTCATGTTCAATTCTTTGAGCCTCAAAACCAGCATGTTGTAGGTTCCTCTCTTGCTTGCAGAGGATGAATCTGGTGTCCATCTCATGTTAAAAATCTGTCAATACAACCCTCCCATCCTGTTGAGGAGATTGCTATGGTGACTAGGTGTCCTCAACTATGTGATCTCTATGGCAATGAGCCGTCCTGCTGTTTTGGGCCGAAAGAAGCATTTGGTCAATTGAGGCTTGCCACAATGCTTTTATACAGAGGAGAAAATAAAAAATCAGCCTGACGTGTTACACTGCATTACTCGTAAATATTATATTTAGCTTGGATTCATAGTCTATTAATGTAAAAGAAAGCCTTTGTGGAAATTTTTGATTTAGCAATATTCAACAATAAACAGTTCAGATGGTAGTTTGATACATTTAAAAGGACTGTTTACCCAAAAATGAAAACTCTGTCATTATTTATGTATGACTATGACTTTCTGTCTTCTGCGGAATATAAAAGAAGCTATTTTGAAAAACATTGGAAACCAAACAACTTTAGAGCCCATTGACTTCCACAATATGGGCAAAAAAATAGATAAATAAAATAAATATAATAACAAATACACATTTCTCAGAAAATAAACTCTTATTTTCCACAGAAGAAAGACATTCATAGAGGTTTGAAATGACATACAGGTTATTAAATGTTCGATTCTTTATTTTTGGGTGAACTTTCCCTTTTTGTCATCACATGGCATAATGAGTGATCTTGGAGATTAATATTGATAATTGGCATGTAAATCCAAATTAGTCTTATCAAATAGTGAAAGATAGTAAATGCAAATTATATTATGTTTATTCATTATGTAGGAAATGGAGGATCAAGTCAAGAGCAATGCATTATGGGATACAGTATTCCTCAGTGTTCTATGTAGTATACTGCACATTTTGGCCATTCAAGCATTCAGTACATCAATGCATATGGTGCACAATACATACTAAATTCTGCAGAAATTAAAAGACAGTATGCAATTGTGAACACAGCCGTTGTTTACAGTATATTGTCAATTCTATTGGTAGATTCTAGTGCAAGACTCAATTGATCCATACTGGATCTGTCCTCTGAATCAAGAACCACTTGTTGGACAAATGGGCAGGATTTGCTGTTCCCGCAGCTCTGTTCAAGAGCATATTTGTTTTTTTATAAAGACTTCAGGGTTAAGAACATTTTTTATGAACAAGTGCCCTCCAATTGTGGCTCAGATGTGGGAAACATAGTGTGTGGCTACTGACTACATGGTAAACCATAATCTGTCAGCACTCATTCTATACACTTAAATGCTTATTTTTACGATGCATTCTTCCATACACCAAATCAAATCTGTTGTGCGAACAAATTGGATATTATGTATATAGCAATCCGCTATATGCTGTATTAAATCACTTGTGGTTTGTTTGGAACTGAGGTCTGAATGACAGATCCATAAGTTTGTCCTTCAAAGACTGCATGGAATGAAGACAAGTGTCCTCTAATTTTCCTCCTCTGTAAAGTGTTTTGAGGGCGTATTGTTCATATTTTTTGACACAGTAAATATGAAGCGGCTTGAATTAAGAGGCAGCTGGAGCTGGGTCTCGGAAACCTTAAATCGAAGGAGGTGCAGACATTTTGTCGTAATGAGAGGCCGTGGTGTGTTTTTAAAGTTCTGACATAATTTGAGATGTGATTTGTTGTGTGTTGGTAACAGAAGGAGTATGAATGGTGGTTGTGTAAGAAGGGGCGTGTTTAAGGACAGGGTTGGGTTTAAGACAAAATTAAATCAAAATTTATATTCCTAACTAAAATTCCTGGTCTCATTGTGAATGCTTCATTGGTGCTTGCTATTCTTAAGAAAAACAATGTTTGTCTTCATGAACTTAAAACTTGCTTCTCCTCTGAAATGACTTTTCCACTGACGTCATCAACCCCTTTCCTCCAACTCTCTGTCAAATAGGCTTTTCAAAATCTACGTTTTCTTTCTGTCTGTTGCATACATAGCCGCCTTTTAAGACAGTATCCTTAGTGAAAATAAACCTCCAAACTAGGGATGTTCATTTTAACCGGTTAACCGTTAACCGACCGTATAGAATTTAATGCCGAGTTCACACTGCACGATTTTCAAAGTCGTCGGGGCACCGTGGTTTTCACACTGCACGACTATCTGAGGTAGCAGTCAATCGTTGCTGTGTTCACATTGCACGATGGATCGGCGACAGGAGGTTACACACTGCATGACTTTATAATAGGAAGAATCGCCGACAACTCTGTCCGGTCCGCAAACTACGTTTCACAACAAAACACACGCGAGAAGTGATAAGGAAATAACGCGAGAACCCCCGTGCGTCAGACCGGAGTTCTCGAGCAAGACTGGAATTATTAAAAAATATATATAGCCCGCAAATTGTCTGTGAGCTGATTTCCAGCTACAAGGAGAAAAAGAAAAACAGATTATGCAGGAGGGAGATGCAGGGAACAGGGATTGGGTGTTCTGCAAAGAGAGTTGGAGGTAAATAATTTTGCAGTAACTGTTATGCTGATGTTGTGGCCTAGTCTATAACTCCTCCCCGAACTTCCCTCTGCCCTGTATCTTGGTCTCTCATTGGCTGTAGGTCATCGCTGATGCAGTTTTCAGTCAGAAATCATTGTACACAGCGTGATTGTGACTCGCCGACAGCTCCAGATATTTAGCATGCCAAATATTTTGCGGCCGTCGGCGACGTGTCGGCGATTCCCTCAGATCACGTCTTTGATAATTCACACTGCGTGATTGTCACTCGCGTGAACGAGCACCGATTTGTTTAAAATACGCTACACGCATAAAATTTTTTGTTTTTTAAAGAAAAAAAAACAAGTCGTGCATTTTATTAGTTTATCTAAAACGAAACTGAAACCAACGTTGGGTCTCTCATTCGGCACAAAATCAAACGTTTCCGTATTCGCGATGTATTTGAATGCCAAAATATTATTTATTATGTAGCCTACTTCATTCGCATTCCAATATCCATGTAAAACAAAATGGTTTGCGTAACATCATTCATGGCGGTATGGTGATAACACTTAACGGCACAGATTTTACTACATATTTAAACTGAGCAGTGTGTTTTTTCCCATATGTTTGACTGACTGTATTTTATTATGATAATGAACAGGTTGCATTGTCAAGGTAGCAAAGCTTAACTGTGTGGCGCCAGCGCAATCACTTAAATTTTTTCCTCGCTTTTCTTAAGTAGATTCAGTGATTACTTTTTACAGTGTAGTTTTGGAGGGCAAAAATCATTGACTGTTGATTTTTGAACTGTTTTAGCATATATTACATTCACACAATGTGACTACCAAGGGTCAGCAATGTGGACACGTAACCATGTGCCAAAAAAGATGAGAGTTTTCGGTTTTTCTGTGAAAAAAATAATAATAATAATTTCAGTCACTACAAGCCAAAATGTGGTATGTTGGATGGTGGAATAATTCAGTTCAGACAGAATTTGGAGTTAGCATGTTGCTAAGCTAATAATGAGATACTCCAATAACTAGGCTATAAAAAACATAACACACTAAATATAGGGTAAAACAGTCTGTTTTAATTAGAAGAATTATAAAACAAAATTCTGTATCTTATAAAGATTTGACTCGTGAAGTTTAGAATTAGCATGTTGCTAAGCTAACTACATAATATAACTGTAAAAATGCACATACGTTGGGTAAGATTAAACTTTTTTTTAATCAAAACATTTGGACACTACACGAATAACAAGCTATAATATCCAATTGAATCCGTATTGTCCAATTGAATCAATATTGTCTAAATGAATCAATTCCTGATTAAATCAAGTCCCACACTACTTTTTTCTCATTAAACATCCTGTTTCACTCAGAAATGTGTCACAAACAGTCGTAAAATGGGTTGTGAAAACTGTTTCCTGTTGATTTTAAAGGCAGGCCATATGGTAGGTATGATCTGGGTTGCACATGAGGAGATCCAACTTAATTAAGGGGAATGAGAATCACCTGAGGCCCAGAAGGACATCAAAGAGGCCTTTCTCTGTCTCCTCTGCTCTGTTTCTCTCTCTAACTCTCCCACATTCCCTGTTTCTCCACGTTATTCTCCTTCCATCCCCTCAGCCTCTCATCCCCCCTGTGTTTTCCATGAACCGAACATGAGCAACACCTGGAATTGCTTTCTCTGGAGTCGTCCCTCTAATGCAGCAGTGAAACAGCAGGGCTTGACTTGGCTTGTGTGTCTGTGGCCTCTCTTTTTCTCTATCTGGATATCCACCTTGTTAAATTAGCCAGTTCAGACAGTTCCTCTTCAAAGACATCTCTGCAACCCTCCAGGGAATGCTGATGATGTCTTTCAACAGAGGAGAAGAGGACAGCAGATACAAGAATCATGAAAAAAACACATGCGATGGGTGTAGAATAGACTTATTTTACACCATTCGTTGTGATTCTGCAGTATTTCACAATCCGAAGCATCCATTATTTATATAAGCATTGACAGTTTAAAGGAAAGTGGTGGGTCAGGATTTTAGATCATTCATTTATGAAGAAAAAATATGAAGCTCTTTTATGTTCCTCCTTGTTTTTTTGCGTCAGCCTTGTCTTTGATGATGGGAGCTGTACTTGCACATGGATGTGGACATGCAGCTGGTGCTGTCTAATTTAATGAGAGGCTCACAGGAAGCCCATGTCAGGCACCCGTGCCCTGTGGACACAGGAAGTGGTTTGATTAAAAGAGAAGTTGCTGCAGTGAACGGCAACTGTGAGACGGGCTGTTGAGGGTTTTTTTATTTCCTTCTCTGTCTTTCATCTTTGATCTTTCTGTGTGACAGTCTATTTTCATACCGTCTTGCCAGTAAAGTATAGTGCAGACATTGTAGTTGATGCTCAATTTCAGCAAAAAAGGCAGAAACTAATTTAAAAAGTGCCAAGTTCTTAGAAATGTACAATGTGTGAAATGCTCTATCTATCTATCCATCCATCCATCCATACATACATACATCCATACACACACACACACACACACACACACACACACATATATATATATATATATATATATATAATTAGTTTCATGTGGTTTTGAAATGTTTTGAAAAAATGGCATAAAATGGCATAGAGGGATTTTCTATTTAATAACTAAAAATGTCATGTGGTGTAACCATCAAGTAAAAATAGTAATATATTTTCTTTACTCCTTAAATACATGTGTACACATATTAATCATTATTTTCAAAAAGGTTTTTAAAAATATTTGTCAAGGTAATTGCATTTCAGATAGCATAAATTAATTCATAAATATCATTTGTTTTTGGGGAGTTGCACCACATAACGTGAATGAACTTTGCCTTGTGATAAAAAGGTCAAATCTGATATTTATGACATTTATTAGCCTTCACAAACATGCATCTTATGACTTTGTTTTTGCAGTCAAGTGTTTTTCTAATACTAATAAGATGGTTTGTTAAAAAAATCTCAAACATTTCATTCATTTTCTGCTAAACTGTGATATTTGGACGGTTGTATCACACTGACATTTTTTACTTTATGCAACCCCTCAAAAATATTAAAATTAATTCAGAAACATGTTTATCATATACTGTACATATGTGAATATTTGAGACATAAGCATTCAAAGTGTCTCTGTGTTAAAGTCTGATCTATAGATGTGTGAAAAACACTCTTTCTGCAGCCGGCACAAGGGTCAGCAAAAGTCTCTGAAAATGAAAATTGCAAAAGGAGGAAAAAAACACAACATTTCCTGACTGCGCACCACAGCCAGATAGTATAACTGCAGCTGAGTCTGCAGATCAGGGCTTGTGAAAGTAATTGAACTAATGCTTGTGCACACGCACAAGCTTTTACTCTGATTAAGATCTTTCAGGAAGTTGTAAGAAAATAGTGACCTGATACTGAAGTTTTATTAAGGCATTAACAGCATTGTTGCAAAATGTTGTGTATGTAATTGTATTAAAATTAGTAGTCTAATTTATTTCTGCTGGTAAATCTGGTTTTGGAACAAGTTATCTGGTATGTAGTTAGTCTAAGAGCTGGTAGATTGTCATAGACAAGCAACCAAACCAACTACCATTTGATCATACTATATCAAGGAATTCAGGCTGGTTTTTGGAGCATTGTGGCTGGTCAGTCAACTGATGACACAGCTTAGACCAGTTAGAAACCAGCCAGCATGTTCCAAAACAGCTGGATTTTCCATCCGTGATGATAAAGTTTTACTGGCATAAACACAGAATAGGCCATCATCTAAAAAACAGCCCTTCACAAGAAGGCTAATCACAGCTAAACAACAACACTCTGTTTCAGAAGAGAAATTTGAAGTCTTTCTTTCTCATTTGTTTAAGGTTGTCAAGCTCCTCCTAACTTTCCTCAGTGTTGTTCAGCCGTGTGTTTGGTTCGTGGTCTTGGCTCTGGTGTTGTATGGCATGGTCACAGCGGGGAGAATGAATTGCTGGCAGACTCATGCTGTGCTCGTCCTGGCGGCTGTACGAGTGAGCTGGAATAGCGTAACATGGTGTGAGGCATCTTTTCCCTCAGTCATGTGTGAGCTCTTAAATGAGACGAATAGAAATGAAAAGATTAGTCATTTTGTATCACCATCTTGAGAGAGATTCAGTCGCTGAATGTCATCTACTCTTGTTATGCAGTAACAGACGGCTCTTTGCTGTCATATACGGTATCTAATAGGTTGGCAGAAGAGGAAATGAATCCTAATGTAAAATGATGAGTAAGTGAGTAAGTGACTGAATGAATGAATGAGTGAGCAAGTGAATGCATGAATAAGTCAGGAAACGACTGAATAAATGTGTGATTATATGAATGACTGCATGGGTGAGTGAGTGAACGAAATTTGTGATTGCATGGATGATTGAGTGCTGGTGTGAATGAGTCAGTGAGTGAAAGAATAAATTAAGTAATTCAATAAGTCAGTGGGTGAATGAAAGGGTGAATGAATAAGTGACTGAATGAATCACTCTTTAAGTGAAAAAAATGGATGAATGAATGAGTAATTGAATTAATCAGTCACTGAGTGAAAGAATGTATGAATAAGTAGATGATTGAATGAATCAGTACTAAATTTGTAACTGACTGAATGAATCAGTCAGTGAGTGAAAGAATGAAGGAATAAGTAGTTGACTGAATAAATCAGTCAGTGAGTGAAAAAATGAATGAATCAGTAATCGATTGAATGAATCAAGCAGTGAGTAAAAGAATGAACAAATAAGTAGTTGAATGAATGAATTAGTGAGTGAAAGAATCAACATGTAAGTAGTTGACTGAATAAATCAGTCAATGAGTGAAAAAAATGAATGAATCAGTAATCGATTGAATTAATCAAGCAGTGAGTAAAAGAATGAACAAATAAGTAGTTGAATGAATGAATCAGTCAGTGAGTAAAAGAATGAACGAATCAGTAACCGATTTAATGAATCAGTCAGTGAGTAAAAGAATGAACGAATCAGTAATCGATTTAATGAATCAGTCCGTGAGTAAAAGAATGAACATATAAGTAGCTGGCTAAATTAATCAGTCAGTCAGTGAAAGAATGAATGAATCAGTCAGTGAGTAAAAGAATGAACAAATCAGTAATCGATTGAATGAATCAAGCAATGAGTAAAAGAATGAACAAATAAGTAGTTGATTGAATGAATCAGTCAGTGAGTGAGTAAAAGAATTAAAAAATAAGTAGTTGATTGAATTAATTAGTCAGTGAGTGAAAGAACCAACATGTAAGTAGTTGACTGAATGAATCAGTCAGTGAGTGAAAGAATGAACAAATAAGTAGTTGATTGAATGAATCAGTCAGTGAGTGAAAGAATCAACATGTAAGTAGTTGACTGAATGAATCAGTGAGTGAAAGAATGAACTAATCAGTAATCAATTGAATGAATCAGTCAGTGAGTAAAAGAATTAATGAATAAGTAGTTGATTGAATGAATCAGTCAGTGTGTGAAAGAATGAACAAATAAGTAGTTGACTGAATGAATCAGTCAGTGAGTAAAAGAATGAATGAATAAATAGTTGATTGAATGAATCAGTCAGTGAGTGAAAGAATGAACAAAGAAGTGATTTAATTGAATCAGTCAGTGAAAGAATGAATGAATAAAGTTTTTATGCAGGATATTAATTATACATTTTCAATTCATATAAAAAGTCAAATTTAAAAGCCCTAAACTGAATTATAAATGCTGTGAAATGTAATTAGAAAATAAATGTACTTTGGGTTTATTAGATGTGTCTTTTCATATTAGTTTTATATAGTTGTCTTGTAACTGTTGCATCTCTCGCATTTTATTCCCACATACAGTCACGTACAACCCACACCTGTGACTAAATAAACTCAATAAAATTGTCTCAACTCCTTTTCATTGGGTTTATTTTAGTCACAATTCTTGCAGTGCTGGAAGCAGCCGTGCAATAACTTGTGAGTGAATTTCCCTCTCCGCTTCCTGTAAAGGAATGTATCAATGTTCCCTTATTCCCTATGACATTTGTAGTGTTCTTCAAACTGAACATGAATGCAAGATGGTGGAATACCCTATAAAGTCCACTAGTGTGGAATGGAACACCTCTTGACTAATTGAATAAATTATTGAGTGAGTGAAAGAATGAATGAATCAAAGAATAAGTGATCGGATGAATCAGTAAGTAAATGAGTGATTGAAGGAGTAAATTAATGAATGAATGAGTTATTGGGTGAATAAATTAATGTAAAAGTGACTGGATGAATAGGTGAGTGAGCCAAATGATGGATGGAGTGTTTGAATAATTGAGTCAGTCCATATTTGAGTGCCAGTCTCAGATAAATAGACATCCCCCTCCTCGGTGCTGGTCTGTGGCCAACTCTCCTTGATACAGTCCAGTATTCACCACTAACATAACTAATCCTTTCATTAAATCAAGCCTCCCACTAACCTATAAAGGGCTAATTGTGTGGTGAGTCAGCACACACACACACACACACACACAAGCACTCACACATATTCAGAGAATCCTACATCTCTTTACGTTCTCTTTTTTTCACGCTATATCTTTTACCACCACAGTTTTCCAGCTTCCTAACACAGTGTTTCTGTGTTTTCCCCCAGTCACAGATACACATGTGTTTGTGACTGCATGCATATGTGCGTGTTTGCGTGTGTGTGCGTGTATGAATGTTCGGCCTCTCGTGTGTGTTTGCTCAAACTTACAGTGTGGCTGTTTATCCCCAGTCTGAGTTGTCTGGCGTGTTCCCATAAGACTGCTTTTAACACACATCTCTTATTTTCACACATCAGTGACAGCACTGTTCTCCTGCACTGGAGCCATCCCAAAATGCTTTGCTTGGCTGCGTAGGTCCTGTATTTAGACCTTTAGGTAACTTTAAAATAAACACAGTGTGTTTGCTAACTAGATAGACTGACTTGAACCCTATGGCCTCACCTCATCATCATGTAACAGCTCAATTTTGTCTTTTTAATGGTATGATAACACCAAGCTATCAGTGTTGATGTATTTTGAAGTCTGGCTGATTAACATATAGGAGACCTTCATCCGCCTACGGATCTGGTTCTAAAGAACATAATCAGTTTAATCTCCTTTTTTGTACCTTTTTCTAGATAGACCTGTGAAGATTAGAAGCAACACCTGATGAAACATGCATAGGACTCTGAATAGATTAAGGACGTCATACAGACTGCCTCTTTGGACTTTTCAACAACATTGGACCGTTGTATGAAGTTAAAAGAAACGGATGGCAAATGACCAGCCTCCAAACTAGATTTTATGGACCATAGCCATGGACGTCTAATGGCTAAACCTTCAAAGAATGGTTTCCTCTTTTGGGTCATTGGGAGCGCTGTAGAATGGAGGATCCATTCCAGACATTCTCTCAAGGGTCTGTCACGCTAATTCCAAGAAGAATGAGCAATTTTCACCAGATGGATACGCGCATGTCGCTACTGAACTGGTCCAATGGTTCATTTATCTGGACGGAGGACTAATAGGACCCTGAAGAAGAGGAAGTGGCCGTAACTTGACCCATGACAAAGTATGTGCATGAAGAGCCAGGCTGAAGCGGATGAAATGGCAATCGACAGTAAAGTTTTGAACAAAACTTGCTTTGTGGTCTACACCTGGGAAATATGAGACTTTAGTCGACAGACAAAACATAAACAGTTCTTCTTCGTTTTAATCAAAGACATACCCTAGTGACTTCAACAAGTGGTTCTGGTATGTGCGGCAGTTGGCTGATCTGTTTGTCTTGTTTTTGATGGTACGCAGAGATGCCCCAACTTTCTTGAACTGCGTCATCCTACCCACCTTGTTGTTGAGGTTGTCAGCTGTGATGCTGCGCAGGGGTCTTCTGGCCTGGCTCTCACGTGTGGGTGTTCTGTTAGTGGTGGTGTGCTGTTGTCTTTCCCTCCTTTATGTCATCACTTGCAGCCCCCATGCTGATGAGCCCATGGCTGGGCAACCCCTGCCCAGGGCTGGAGGGATGGCTATGCCAGGAGGTCCAAGCAGGCCTGGTGGGGTTGGAGGTGCCCCCATCGGCCCTGCTGGACGGGAAGGGTTCCAAGCCCTTCTCCAAGAGCGCGAAGAGCAGCACCGGCAGCATATTGCCAGCTTGAAAAAACAAATTGCTCAACTCAAAGAGGCTCTCCAGGAACGGAGCGAACAACTTAAAGGCATGCAGGACTCTGTGGAGAAGACGGCTGGGAAGGGGACGGTGGGCGACGTGGCTGACGACCACAGTCACAGCGACCTGCAGGAGTTCCTACGCAGCCAGCTGAGCCGGGCAGAGGTGCACTCTGGGGTAAGACTTCCGAGTGAATACGCCGTGGTGCCCTTTGAGAGCTTCACCTTACAACGCGTCTACCAGCTGGAAATGGGGTTGACCCGTCACCCTGAGGAGAAGCCGGTGAGGAAGGACCGCAGGGACGAGCTGGGGGAGGTGGTGGAGAGTGCGCTACATGCCCTCAATGTGCCAAATCAAGGTGGAGACCAAGCGAAAGCCAGCAAAGTCTACACACCATCAGACTTTATAGAAGGTAAGAGTAACAATTATGCAGTTAACCAGTATTTGCTTCCACTATGCTAAAAATCAGTGCTTCAACAGTACCTAGTGTACGACCATGCAGAAAATACAGTGGCATATTATTTTAAGGTCCAATTCTCACTATTAACCTTTAACTATAAATTACACTAATTGTAAACTATGACTATGAATAAACTTTTGCCTCAAACTCCTAGTTTGCTTCTTATTAATAGTTAGAAAGCTAGTTGTTAAGTTTAGGTATGGGGTTAGGACAGGGGTGCCCAAACTCGGTCCTGGAGGGCCGGTGTCCTGCAGAGTTTAGCTCCAACTTGCCTCAACACACCTGCCTGGAAGTTTCTAGTATGACTAGTAAGAGCTTGATTAGATGGTTCAGGTGTGTCTAATTGGGGTTGGAGCTAAACTCTGCAGGACAGTGGCCCTCCAGGACCGAGTTTGGGCACCCCTGGGTTAGGATTAAAGGGATAGTTTGCCCAAAAATGAAAATTCTGTCATTAATTACTCACCCTCATGTCGTTCCAAACCTGTAAGAACTTAGTTCATCTTCGGAACACAAATTAAGATATTTTTGATGAAATTCAAGAGCTTTCTGACCCTGCATTGACCGCAAAGGGCCATCGTGCTACTCTCGTAAATTGCGTCTGAGACTAACCCGGAAGAGAAGAAATCATTGAATAAGGTCATTATTTTTATTTTATATACACAAAAAGTATTCTCGAAGCTTTGCAAAATTATGGTTGAACCACTGATGTCAGATGGACTATTTTAAAGATGTCCTTAATGCCTTTCAGGGCATTGAATGTGGTAGTTGCGTTGCTGTCTGTGCACAGTCAGAAAGCTCTCGGATTTCATCAACAATATCTTAATTTGTGTTCCGAAGATGACCAAAGGTCTTACGGGTTTGGAACGACATGAGGGTGAGTAATTAATGACAGAATTTTCATTTTTGGGTGAACTATCCCTTTAAGGGATCTAGTCATGTAGAATAAAGCATTAATGTGCATTATAACTACTAATAAGCAGCCAATATACTACTCATGCTATTAACAAGGCTGTGAGGGATGGAAGTACTGTGTGTTTAATGGATTGTACTGTTGTTTAACAACATTCCGATTGTTCAGCTGATGAAAAGTCTTTACTTTTTTGTCTTAGTGAAGACAAAAACTCAATAAATTAGTTTTGAAAATTGTGAATTGTGAAAATGACGTTCTCTAGGACCTTTATACGGCGTGTGCCATTAAAGTCTATCCCTCAGCCTTGTTTTCATCCACGTTAAATTCAGTATGGTGTCTAACCTGACTAAGGTCTATAGACAGCCAATATGTAAACATTAAAATACTCACTGTTTCAATAGAACTATATAGCCACAAGATGCGTGTTAACATGAATTTAGTGTGACAGCTTGCATGGTGTAATTTGAAAGTGGGTTGGAAAGGATGGTAGGAGGTTTTTGGTTGCCTGTTTGGAAACATTATTTTTGCTATTTCATTTAGTGCTGCTAGAGCCCGAGATGACACACTTCACCTCTAATAGGGCTTCACAGGAAAACTCTGCATGTCCCTGGACCATCGATAAAGCCCAGAGCTTGTCTGACATATTTAGAGAAAAGCTCTCAAAATAATCTCTGAAACACGTTGAAAGAGTTGTACAGTGTGTTTCTTGTATCCTCAGAACCAAATCAGCAAAACAATAGAGCATCCTGTAGCAGTATGCTAACACGCTAAAGCCAGGATATCCTGTGATGACTCTAGGAAATGTACACAGCTGTTTCATGTTCAGAGTTGTCTCATCTCTGCCGTTTCTTCCAGAGAGAAAGTGACGCATCTCACTGGTTATAGGCATTACAGGAAATACATTATTCATGTTGCTATGCACCTTGTTTAGTCATAAATAACTGTTCTCAGCACCAGAAACTGAAATGCTAGAAATGAGCTATGGCAAAATTTGCATGAACAAACTTTCTACAAGGCTAGGTGACTGCAATGATAGTTAGCTAAACTGAAAACAGAAGGTGAGATTTACATGAACGTAACAAACAACTGCTGAATTTTCATGCTAGATTATGCAGGTTTGTTGCTGGTGTTTACTAGCAAAACAAGCTTCCAAAACACAACATAAACCTTAATCCTGTTTTTATACAAGAATATATTAGGAGGAGTGCTGCATAATATTAATTTCTCACTGTCTAATACACTAACGGTCCTGAGTTATTTGTTATTTGGTGCATCTTCAACTCTTTGCCCGCTAGCGTTTTTTTTGTGTTGCCAGCCACCACCAGTATTTTTTATCATTTTCACAAAAATTTCATATCCCCCAGAATATTTTGCTGTCTGAATATCTGAACATGCAATATGTCAAAAGACAGAACCTTGCCTCTGCTTTTAAATTTAAGTCTTATATTACTGGGTCAACATTTTATTCGCTAACGTTACACAGTTAGCAGCACGCAGTTGATTTATATGCTGTTTAATGTTTATTGATCGCGTTATTTTACATGCTTCTGTTTACATATGAGATCACTTGTTTCTGCTTCTTCTTCACAGTGTTTTGATCCAAAGATTCAGTACTCTTTCTGAAGATGTGTAATATGCCTCCTACTGAATAAGAGTAAAAAAATGAAAATTCTGTCAATGGTGGGAAAAAGAGTTAAATAAAAGACCATTTCTTCTCAATTCGAGCCTCCTCTTAGCTCTTCTGTATACCCGAATAGACCCACTCTACTTCACATCAGCAATGGAGAGCTTGTGAAAAATTCAAAGAGAGCCAAGGCCATGTCTGTAATAATTTACAACTCGGTGTCCAGACACAATGTCAATTTACCCAGCCGTCTTGCTAACACTGAACGAGACTGAATAATATTGTTGGACATTCTAAAAATATTCAGTCCTGAAACAACACAGGAAGCTTGACCATTACACTCGAAACGGTGCTTCAGCAAACAGGAATGTTTACAGAAAGCATATCTTTTCTACCCACAAAATAACTCTCCCACCCCGTCCCTCAAGGGATGCGTGTATCTCTCTCATTATCCTCTGCTGGCTAACTAGTGTTCCTTTACCCAGACCAAGTTTGTGGTGACACAATCCAATTTAGAGAGGAAAAAAGATCACAGTTCATGCTAAAAGTGCAGTTTTACCGTGAGCTAATATTACCCGTGTTCAGTAACTCACGTGATTTTGTTGTGCGAAGAACAGTTGCGTCTTAATTACCGTAGCTAGTTTTTCAATGAGGTGGAGTCGAGCCTGCGGGTTACGCTTTGATGTCTTTGCCATTAGTAGCTTGTATTGATTCAGATGGCTTCCCTAATGGCCCTGCTTTTCCCATAAATGCATTTTATGTGTGGGATGGAAAGGGCTGGACGTGAGATTTATTCCAGTTTGCTAGTTTGTGAAGGCAAGCATCACTACTGTTGCTTCTTAGGGTTAAGGATTTGGACAAGCTTGTACAGAAACATTGTAAACACAGTTTAGAACACCATAGCAACTTTTCCACAAATTTATTAGAAATTAGATGCACATATTTCCCAGTGTAGATCATAATGCAGTGTTTCCACACTGTGCTACCAAAGCTAATGAAGTATGAAGCTGTGAAGTATGATTTTCTTTTGTTTCCTCAACATGATCGTCCCTTAAGCAATTGGGAATGTTTCATGCAAACCTTGCATGAGCGTGTTTTTCCTCAATAGTAAGAGTCTTTGTGCCTTTTATAGCACCAGCAAAAACACTGATATGGGACCTGAACAATGCACATTTGATGCCGTACAGTACAGATCTCTCATTTTTTTGGATCATTTTCAGAAGCATGAAAGTACTGAGTGAAATCCTGTTTTTCACCGTCTCCATGCATGCATGACCATCTTCCAGATGCTTTTAGTGTAAGTTATAACCAGGGATGTTACCCAAGCCTCAGATGACCTGGTGCTCCTGATATCTAAAAATCCCATATCATAATTCCATGTCTCAGCATAGCTCTTATCATTTGATCTTCAAAGAATTTGATGAGAAATGCACGGGTTCGAACTGAAATCTGACTTTTCATTGCAGACTTTGCAATGACAAGCAGGAGACTTCAACGAACATCTCCATATGTTCTCCATTCAGTCCACTGCTGTTTAGGAGAGACAACCAAGATTAGGGCTGCACTTTTAATTGCATTCAATTGTGATCACAAGTTCTGCTTCTCTCGATTAATTAAGCATTATTATTTGTGACATTGGCCTTCTGGTTATTTATCCTGATTTTTTCCTTTAATAATTTCATTATCTTGCATTGGTTAGCATAATTTGGAATTATTATTGCAACTAATATTAGGAATTTCACTGCTTTAGCTTTTGAGAGAAGCTTCTTAAGATTTTATAAATTCTCAGAGAGTATGTTACTGTATATGATAAATATAATAAATCAGGAAAATTAGGTCAAATAAAACGTGTATGAGTTGATTTTCTCTTGCTTTTGCTTACATGAAAGTTCAGTAATTCTGATGAAATGTTAAAAAGACATGAAAACAATTATGACTAATAAACACAATTATATATATTTTTTAAATAATCGTAATTATCGGTTTAACCATTATTGTGCAGCCTTAACCAAGATGTTAAAAAGACCTCCTGTGACAGGTTTTATTCCATCAGTTACTAGTTCTACTTCAGTCTTAATGCCAACATTTGGTTTTATGTGATGCTTCTAAATTATTAATTTTAATATATTGTAATAGGAAAGAAAAATAACAAATTGTATCTCATTAATATCTCTTTCTTAGACAATGAAGAGAAGATTAAATTAGCCACAGTGGGTCTCATCTGATAAGCATTTGTATGTACAAATTAGTGTGTAAGATGTTTTTACGAATGCGAAAATCACAAACTCTGGGTGGCCTTATAATCATGTTGATGAAATTTTATACATACCTGTCATCTTAAAAAGTCAAGAGTAAGCTGTGTTGTAGCTTGAGCTGCGAGATTTCCGTATATAACAAATGCAGATTTTGCTGCATGGGCTCTCAGGCAAAAGCCTGACTTTAGAGAGAGTTGTATGTTTGCTGAGTGTTGAAAGATTGCCTAGAAAGCCCTTATATGGAGATGGTTTGGGTGTGTTTTATGCAAATGACTAACCTCAAGCACACAGTCACTCATTTGGGAAACTCCAGATTCATTAACATTAGAATAAGGTTAATAGCAAATTCATGTGTTATGAATTAGGTTGTAAATATTCGTGAGAAACATACAAATATGAAAAAATCCACTCAATTATTAGTGGAAGTGGATAAGACACACTTTTTCTTTCAGGACCCAACAATGTTTTACACTCTCCTCAAATTTGCCAAGAAACCAAAGTTTACAATCAAAAGTCAGAGATCTGAAATTAAACTCAATCATTTCTCATCAAAATGTCTGAACCCAAATGATTTGAGCTGTAATGTTCACATTAATTTGATCACTTTTTAACTCTTATTGTATGTCAACTGTTGTCTCATTTGTGTCTATATGGGCCATTCTACAGAACTGGTGCAAACTGCTGTCCCACAACGAAAAAGACACATTTAAAAAGCATTCAAGAATTCAAATGTTAGATGTTTCCTAAGATCCTTCTATTATCTATTGAAACCCTAATATTTAAAATATCAGTAAGCTTAATGGGCCTATATATAAAATTATCATTTTATTGGGTACTTACAATTGGAAGGTGGCTGTCCTGAACCCTAACCCATACATTTCAACTTATGAAATCAATATTGAAAAGTTCAAAAAAAATTTATTTGATATTTTCTTTGTAAATCAAGAAACTTTATGTAAAAAATGTATCCCGCATTTTCATGTCACTACCGAAACAGTGTATGTTTCAGTCTATTGACTGAGACTGATTTTAACTAAACCCATAAATTTATGATCAGGAAATATTCCTGTGTCCCCCTCTCTCATAGCTACAAGGTGTGATTAGATACTGTAGGTCCCGTCATTTTGAGGTAAATGTGTTCAAAAGTCTGAAAATCTGTGTGTAACTTTAAGGAACGTCACTACCGAACGCCTTTTTTCTGCAATTAAGCACACTTTTTTGGGAGTTATTCCATAACATTTAGTTTTTGTATGTGTACCACTGTTCAGAACTGTGCTAGCTAACCATGTGCTGATTAACATCTTTGAGCTAGGTTCAAAAGTATCTAAAATTGTCATTACCGAAACATGTCATCATTGTTTCGGTAGTGACAAATAGGAACGCATAATCCTTTATTTGGGGGAAATAAACAAAATTTTAGTACAGTTATGCAATTTTTTTGTATTTTAGTATGTTTTAGTAGTGTTTTAGTATGTGAGTTAAAATTCTGTAATGTGATGTGGTCACTACCAAAACATTTCTGTCACTACCGAAAATGTCCTGTCACGACCGAAACATGGGATGTTTTGTCAAAAATAAAGTATATTGAATTATCAACTAAGATGTTATGATAGTGTTTGGTCCGATGCAAATTCAAACTAATTAATCCTTAACTTTGAAATCTGTATGATCAACTTTATGCCTTTTACAAAGAAAACTGGATTCAAAATACAACAAATCTTATAAATCACACTTTAAATATTGTTAAAATTGTAATTAATATTGATTTACCTTAGTAAAATAGCAAAAAATATATTTACAAGGTAGATGTAAATAAAATCTTAATAGGTCAATATAACCCTTCACATTAAATTATATATTACTGTGTTTCGGTAGTGACAAATTTGGGGAGAGGAAAAATATTCCAAAACTTTCTGAAAATACAATATGAGAATTAACGTCACAATTACTATAAATGTGTACCTTGGATATTATACAATTTGCATATGTAAAGGAGGCCAGCGAGTAGGTGCTGTGCAGGTAAACCTCAGTCTTTAGCCTCCTTGTTAGTGCGTCCGCCTCCCATGCCGGAGACAGGACCCACTCGGAACAAGAACGAGGTGTGGGGGTGAGGACCCGGGAGAGAGGGGTTACACTGGTGCCGTGACCCGGATGGGAGTGAGGTTTAGAGGGGTGAGTGTAACGGAGGCCAGCGAGTAGGTGCTCTGCAGGTAAACCTCACTCCCCTGATCTCAAGAGACGCACTAGCGACTGACGCTAGAGGCTGCAGTCTTTAGCCTCTTTGTTAGTGCGTCCGCGTCCCATGCCGGAGACCGGGTTTGAGACCCACTCGGAACAAGAACGAGGTGTAGCGGTGAGGACCCGGGAGAGAGGGGTTACACATACATAAAAAATTTGGGGGAAAATTCACTTTGTTCAAGATGTTTCCAACTCTGATTTTGCACCAATTCTGTAGAATGGCCCATATACAAGATCTTTGACAGTATCTGAAGTCAAAAGTTGATACAAACATAACTGAGAACCCCACGTCTCATGAACCACTGAGCAATAAAACGTTCCTTTCCTCTGGAGATTTGACAGGCTTTTGAATGTCTGCATTCGTAGTTTTGGTGTCTTCCTTCACACTTGTGTCTTTGTACGTTTGTGTGTTTATCTTTGTAGTATTTGTCCTTGAGCTTTAGATTTCTTTGAAATTTTTGTGGGTGTTTCTTTTCTTCACTGTTCTCAATGTCTTCTCATCACGGCAGGCATAGCACGCGCTGAGAAGGACAAGGGCACGCTGTACGAGCTGACCTTCCATGGAGAGCAGAAGCAGGAGTTTCGCAGGCTGCTTCTCTTCCGCCCCTTCGGCCCCCTCATGAAAGTGAAAAGTGAGCTGGTGGAGACGGCCAACATGCCCATTAACATTGTGCTGCCTCTGTCCCAGAGAGCCGACAAATTCAAACAGTTCATGCACAACTTCAGGTGACTCCACTGTCATTCTCTCCTTCTCTGTTATTATCTGTTGTTTATCGTTCTCCGCACCTGTATTTTCTTTCTTTTTCACAATTCTTGCAGTCTATCTTCCCGGCACTTTCCATAAATAAGGCACACTTTGGTATCCAGTAGTTTTAAAACAGTCAAGGCACAGATTGCACATTGTGAGAAGAACTAATAGATATGTTTCATAAGCTATTACATATTATTTTTGACTACTGTTATTGTCTGGTATTGAGTTTTACATTAAGTTCAGAGATTGCCACAAACACAGAGTAGACACAAACACAGCGTTTAGTTTTTTCATGTGCTTTTGTGGCTCGGTCATAATAGAAATGGTCCAAGTTATGAAATATGTTATGAACATATCAGTATTGGGTATTATAATATATTGGATATTACAGTATTTGCCCATCAAAAGCCTGCATTTATTTGATCAAAAAATACAGTAAAAACAATAATATTGTGAAATATTATGTAATTTAAAATGACTGTTCTCTTTTAATATATTTCAAAATGTAATTTATTCCTGCGATGATAAAGCAGCTATTATTCTAGTCATCAGTGTCAATTAAAATCATATAGCAATTGTCGTCTTTGTTTGTTGAATTTATATTTAGTTCATTTTCATACAGCGTTTGCATTTTGCATGAATACCTGTTACCACATGATGTACCTCATTACAAAAATTGTAAAACATTTAAAACACTCTAAAAGTAACATTTTTGATTCTTTCTACAACATGACTAGAAGTAAATAATTTTATTCCATTTTCTCAAATTTTACACAAACACCATAGTGTTAAAAATATTTTATTTTATTTAAAATACAGAGACTAGTTTTTCCCTACTGAGTTTATGGTATAGTGTATATTTTGTATATATAATTTAAAGTTTATTGCTAGAAAATAACAAAATCACACAAGTCAGGATTTTAAACTGTATTTTACACAAACACCATTGTGTTAAAATAGACAGAAGAAATGTAATTTAATTTAATTTTTAATACAGAGACTAGCTTTTCCCTACTGTTTGTAGTTTATTGTATATTTTGTATATTTATTTTTAATGTTTATTTAGAATTTATTGCTAGACAATAACAAAATCACACAAGTCAGGATTTTAAACTGTATTTAAACGTTTAGTAATAGCAAATTTGCAAAAAAAATATAAACAAATGCAGTTATTTAAAATGGTTTTGGGACCTATTTTGTACCCTCTTAGTGAAAACTTTTTTCACAAAGTCCTTTTCCTCTACATCTGTCAGTCTTTCTCAGTTATTTTTCTTCAACCTCTACAGCCTATTTTGCATCTAATTTCAGTTTTTTAATCAGTGCCTCCGAGCAGTGTTTAAAGAGCTTTATATTAGGCGTTGAGCGAACACTTTGACCTCATTCTGGTTTCAGAGGCAGGAGAGGACAAACGGGATTGTGGGTTATGTTCACATACAGCATGAGCTCAATGCCAGTAGAGCCATCAAACTAATTTGTTGTGGCATGTACATGGTAGCGCAGCATATAGATAGTGTTTGTGCTCTCAAAACAAACACAGCGATTAGTTTTTGCACTTTTTCATGCACTTTTGTGGCTCAGTCATGATAGAAATTATTTCAGTTTAAATCAATTTGATATTGGAATATGTTATGAAAATGTGAATATTTGATATGCCATATCAAAAAGGCATTAAGAGAGGCATCTAAAATTTCTTATGATTACTAAGCCTGCAATTATTTAGTAAAAAATACATTAAAAACAGCAATATTGTGAAATATTAATACAATTTCAAATAACTATTTTCTATTTGAATATATTGTAAAATGTAATTTATTCCTGTGACGGTAAAGGTGAATTCAGCATCATTATTCCAGTCTTCAGTATCACATGATCCTTCAGAAATCATTCTAATATGCTGATTTGATGCTCAAGAAACATTTCTTATTTTTATCAATGTTGAAAACAGTTGTGCTGCTCATATTTTTGTGGACACTGTGACACATTTTTCACTTTTTTTTTTTACTGTCACTTTTGCTATAAGTTTGCTATAAGTTTGATTGCATCATAGAATAATTGCTGTTAATAGTGTTCATCGTCTGTTTGATTACGTCTTCTGCCATATGTACATTAACTGACAGTCACCACTGATAAGCTACCACTAAATATTGTAGAAACTTAATTTGCTGTAAAGTTGCTTTGCAACGATTTGTGTCGTGAAAAGCGCTGTACAAATTAAATTGAATTGAATTTTGGTCAATTTAATGTTTCTTTGCCGAATAAAAGTATGAATTTATTTTTAAAAAATCTTACTGTCCCCAAACTTTTGAACAGTAGTGTATTTATATGATAATTTATATATTTTTTGTTCTTCTCAGAGTCATACAGAGGTGTGATACAGTATAGCAAAAAACTATGAGCTCCAGAGACAGTGGGAAGTGGTGCTTATGTGAGAAAATTAGGTTTAAATCATGCCCCGTGACATTTTTCATGCTTCTTTCAATAGTTTTGTTACCAATAAAATGCTAAAATGACCTAAAACTCATTGTAAAACTTCTTTCTAAACTTATATTATCAATAAACTGGCAGGAAGACGTCTCTTTTCCATTCAAGTTTGTCATTCTCTCATGGATTAAACCAAACCTGACCCACTAGGCTGCCACTGACCAGCAAAATTCACCAGGTCAGTCTCAGCGTCTCTGAAGTCTAACCAGCCGTGTCTTTATTGTGCGTTGGACATAAAAAGACACAAATCTTGTTCAGCATCAGCTCAAACATTTGCCACACTTCTATCAGAATGTGGCCGCTTCAGATCAGGAATTTCACACTCGAGCTGCAGTCTTTGTGTTACGCTCGCAGTGATCCGTAGGGTGATCTTATCCTGTCAAAATCTGCCACAGTGTCTTCATCAGTACATGCTTCTCTCAAGGCCAGGACTCAATAGCTCTGTTTTGTTTGATTTTGTTCCACTGTTCGCATTGCAATGCATTCTGGGATTTATAATGATCATAATTATGCTACCCTGTAGCTTTATGATGCCCACTCTACCCACAATGCTTTGCAGTTTTTTGTTGCAGTGATGCAAACTATTTTGATTCGGCATCACAGTAATAATGTCTTGAATTGGTTTTAATGAGTGCCTTGGAAATCTAAAGGGAAAATATATCTGTTTTGCACTATATTTGTTCTCTTTCTCAGACAGTAAAAATAGTTCACAAATGTTTCTTTTGAGTTGGTGCAGCTGGAGATTGCTGACCCCAGTGTGTGTGTGTGTGTGTGTGTGTGTGTGTGTGTGTGTGTGTGTCTACAGAGAGGTGTGTGTTAAGCAGGACGG
>NW_015539915.1:1126553-1142344 GCF_001515605.1 Sinocyclocheilus anshuiensis
TGTGTTTGTGTTTGTGTTTGTGTGTGTGTGTGTGTGTGTGTGTGTGTGTGTGTGTGTGTTTGTGTTTGTGTTTGTGTTTGTGTGTGTGTGTGTGTGTGTGTGTGTGTGTGTGTGTGTGTTTGTGTTTGTGTTTGTGTTTGTGTGTGTGTGTGTGTGTGTGCGCGGAAGTGTGTGTACCTCAGTAGGTTATGACTGAGAAATTCACAGTTAAATAAAAAGGAACCAGAGGGGTGTCTTAAGATCCTTCCAGTAATCTCTTTCCCAATGCATTATGGATTTTTATCCAAACTGTGGGTCTTCAAACTGATCACACACTCAGCCTCTGCTATCAGAAAGTCTACACAGACAGAAACCAGTTTTAACCAGCATAAATAATTCATTTAATTTATAGATCAAGCAAACTTAAAATGCCCATCTTCATGAATATATTAAAATGCTGAACGAGTTGTATTAATAAAAGATGATGGTGATATACTGAGTAATAATCAAATGCACAGCGGCAACTTGAATTTCTAATGAGATGCATGCATACATTTGTGAGTGGTGTTAAATATGAAATATATATTGTAATAAATATATAAATAAAGAGATGTAAAATAAATATATTACATTAATAAGTAATTAAAATAAATTTAAAATAGCAAGTGTAACATCGCTTTTATACAGTCCAATAATTTTATGAATTTTATAAACAAGACATTAATAACTGCTGGTTAAACTAAATGTTATTATATTATATTATATAAAATATGAAATATTACTTATAATTACTAATAATAAATTAATAATATAAAAAATATATAGAACGTATAAAAATGTACACACACACACACAAACACACACATATATATATATATATATATATATACATACAACAGTAAAATAATTATATTCTATAAAAATCATATGAAATATTACTTACAATAACTAATAATACACTAATAATAATAATAATAAATAAAATAAAAATATATAGAAAGCATAAAAATGTGTGTATATATATATAATAATAAGAATAATAAGAATAAATAAAAATATATAAAAAGTATAAAAATGTGCATATGTATGTATATTTAAAGAACAATAACACATTATATTACATTATATTATATACTGTATACAGTTGAAGACAAAATTATTAGCCCCCCTTTGAAATTTCAGTTCGTTTTCAGATATTTCCCAAGTGATTTTTAACAGAGCAGGGATATTTTAACACAGTATTTCTTGTTATATTTTTCATTTGGAGAAAGCTTTATTTATTTCCATTTGCCTGGAATAAAAGAATTATTTAAAAAATACAAATAAATTGCTACGGTCAATATTATTAGCCCTCTTAAGAAATGATCTGTTTGATTGGCTATGGAACAAACCACTGTTGTTCAGTGACTTGCCTAACTAACCTAACTTGCCTAATTAAACGAATGAATCCTCTAAGCCTTTAAATTACACTGTAAACTGAGGATTAATATATTTCAAAACAACTAGCAAAATAATATGTACTGTCATCATGGCAAAGACAACAAAATTAGTTTAGACTTGAGAAAAATAATTGTTAACGCTCACAAAGCAGAAACATATACACATTTATCAAAGCATTTTCAAGTGTCAAGAACAGCCGTGAGAATATTATCAAGAAGTTTGAAGAGACCCACATGGTGGAGAACAGAGAATAATACACTAATAATAATAATAATAAATAAAATAAAAATATATAGAAAGCATAAAAATGTGTGTATATATATATAATAATAAGAATAATAAGAATAAATAAAAATATATAAAAAGTATAAAAATGTGCATATGTATGTATATTTAAAGAACAATAACACATTATATTACATTATATTAATATTTCCAATTTCATTTTAGATTTAAAATAATATGAATTAGTACTTATGATAACTAGTAATTCACAAAAAAATAACTTAATAGAAAAATATATAGAAATATAAATATTAGACATTTAAATCTATGCAGACAAATATTGTGTGACTATTCGTCATTATCAGTCCCACTGGCACACAGTAAGCTCAGCTGCGCTCTCGTGATTACTGACTGGAGGTCAGTGAATCTGCACTATTAGACTGCAGTGACTCTGACCTCCAGCCGGTGTGAAAATAACAGGTCACTTCAGATGCGGCTCGGAGGCAGATGAAATCAACGGAGCAGTAGATTGCCTGGAATCCAGCCAGGGTCAGGCTGGAAACCTCCCTGCATTGCAGCGGATAACATATCTCTCAATTCACAGGAAGAAAAGGGCTTTTCTCTTTATGCAGAAACATTCGCATGCGACTGGACACCTGAGCACTGTTTTCCCCACACAGAGGGACACTTTTGGAGAGGATTTGTTGGAGAAATGGGAAAGCAATCATGGCCTTGTAGCTTTCAGGATAGGGGAGGGCCAATAATCAGCTCAGCTCTTGTTCCTTCTGTGGGAATTCATTGGCTTCTCTGTGGACCAGAAATCAAGGGAGCCTAAGTGGATGCTCCACAATTTCCTGATTATTCATTCCAGCTCTCTTCTGAATGTCTAGAGCTAATTGTTTGTAATTTCCCAACGGTCCTGAATGCTTGTATCTTCATTTCTTAAAGGAATTTACCTTAAATACAACTTAAGTTCTAAATGATTCCATAATTACCATAAAAGAAAATCATTTTAATCACTCTTTTATTAAATTCAAGTGCTTTAACAAAAACAAAATCTTCCCTTTTCATTGCCCTCCATTGTATGGCACTGTAACCATGATATATATATATATATAGAATTTTAACACAGTATTGCTTATTATATTTTTCATTTGTAGAAAGCCTTATTTATTTCAATTTGCCTGGAATAAAATAATTATTTCAAAAATACAAAAAATTGCTAAGGTCAATATTATTAGCCCTCTTAAGAAATGATCTGTTTGATTGGCTATGGAACAAACCACTGTTGTTCAGTGACTTGCCTAACTAACCTAACTTGCCTAATTAAACGAATGAATCCTCTAAGCCTTTAAATTACACTGTAAACTGAGGATTAATATATTTCAAAACAACTAGCAAAATAATATGTACTGTCATCATGGCAAAGACAACAAAATTAGTTTAGACTTGAGAAAAATAATTGTTAACGCTCACAAAGCAGAAACATATACACATTTATCAAAGCATTTTCAAGTGTCAAGAACAGCCGTGAGAATATTATCAAGAAGTTTGAAGAGACCCACATGGTGGAGAACAGAGACAGGAAGTGAAAGATTTCAAAAACTTTGTAAAGAAAACTATTGAGAGTGGTTTCTAAAGACCCAAGAACAACTGCCAAGACACTAGTGAATGATTTAGTCAAGTCTGGGATTGATATCTCAACGAAGACGGACACTAGAGGCCCGGACAGGAATGGTCTGCGAGGTTGCCGACCAAGAAAAACTCCTCTTCTGAAGAAGAAACACCTCCAAGCTAGACTGAAGTTTGAAGGACAACCTGGAGAAAAACGATGTATACTAGAAGCGTGTCCTTTGGTCAGATGAGACAAAAGTAGAGCTCTTTGGCCATAGAGATGTTGCCTATGTTTGGAGAAAGAAGGGACAGGTGCTCAACCCAAAGAACACGTCTCCAGAGTCAAACATGGAGGAGGGAGTGAAATGCTGTGGGGATGTTTCAGTGCGTTTGGAACTGGGAATCTCGTCAGGGTCAAAGGAATCATGAAAATGGAAGACTACGAGAAGATTTTGAAAGAAAACCTCAGGCAATCTGCAACAAAAGATGGTTTGAGTCGACGTTTTGTCTTCCAGCATGATAGCAACTCAAAGCATACCTAATTTCTGGTGTAGAACTACCTCCAAATGAATAAAGTAAACATCCTTGACTGGCCTGCACAAAGCCCAGACTTGAATCCAATAGAAAATCTGTGGGGCTCACTGAAGACCAGAGTCCATGCCAGGAGACCAGAGATTTGCTGAGGAGGAATGGGCTGCAACTCCTCACGAGACATGCCTGAAACTTGTTGAGAACTACAGCAAACAACTAAAGGCTGTTATCAAGCAAAAGGGATACACCATTGACTACTAACATCAGAGGGCTAATAAATTTGGCCTGTAGACTTTTTTATTCTTGGTTATAATTTTGTTTGTATTTGTATTACAAACATTCCAAGCTTCCTA
Organism: Sinocyclocheilus anshuiensis; assembly: GCF_001515605.1. Classification (NCBI taxonomy): domain Eukaryota; kingdom Metazoa; phylum Chordata; class Actinopteri; order Cypriniformes; family Cyprinidae; genus Sinocyclocheilus; species Sinocyclocheilus anshuiensis. The sequence goes on from NW_015539915.1 coordinate 1,130,696, forward strand.
AATAAACTATTATGTTTAGAAATGCTGTGTTGAAAAAAAAAAAGTTTCTCTCTGTTAAACAGCACTTGGGAATTAATTTAAAAAATAATATAATAATTATAATAATAATTTTAACAATTTATTATTAATAATTAAGAACTAATAATTTTGTCTTCAACTGTGTATATATATATATATATATACATACACACACACACTATTATACTATATACTGCTTTTATTAATATTTGGAATCAGTTTTTAATTTAAATTTTCTGTTTTCATTTTAATTTTAGTTAAAGTTTTAGTAATTGTATTCTTTTTGTCATTTTATTATATTATATTATATTATATTATATTATATTATCCAACATCTGACCAGCATATTCAGTTTGCTAGTTAAAAATTAAATGTCATTTTGTTTTGTCAATTAATCAGTTTCTGGCGAGTAAAAATGAACATTCTAAAGGGAAAAGCATTTGTAAATGTATTGCTGCAGTAGATTATGCATCATATCATAAACAAGATGAATTATTATGAATCCATGAATCCAACCCACTTGGAATGCCCACAAGTTTTGACACAATTTTCCACACATAATTTTTGCGATTTATGTCCCTGTATGTGGGCAGAGAAAAATCATTGAGAAGAGGAAAATTGCTCACAGTTGCTATTAACATAATTTTGCACACACTCGCCTGCTGTATCTGACAGTTGCTGAAACTTTATGCTGCATTGGCCGACTATTCATTTGCATAAAGTTGAGCTTGACTTTGTCACATACTGTAGCCAAACAATCTCAACCATCCCACATCAAGAGTCACCTTCGCTTTTGCTGCCTCAAATCACCAGCATCAACAACTTCAGTTTGATTTGTCACTGCAAATCACTGTCAGTGTGAATGTCTCTTAATCACTGCAAACTGTATTATTTAATAAGTAGTTATTTCTACTTGAAAATTTGTTTCATTGGTTTGCATGGTTTACTCACTCTCAGGGTATCCAAGATGTAGATGAGTTTATTTCTTAATGGGAACAGATTTGGAGAAATGTAGCATTGCATCACTTGCTCACCAGTGGATCCTCTGCAGTGAATGGGTGCCGTCAGAATGAGAATCCAAACAGCTGATAAAAAAAAACAAAATAATCCAAAGTCATCGACACGACTCTGTGACTCTAACAACGTCTTGTGAATTGAAAAGCTGCAAGTTTGTAAGAAACAAATCAATCATTAAGACATTTTAACTTTAAACCATTGCTTCTGGCCAAAACACAAGACCATAATCAATAATAATGCTTCATCCAGCAAAAAAGTCCATCCCCTGTTGTCCTCTCACATCAAAATCCACCCACATATTTGTTTAGAGATGTTTTGGACTGTTTTTCCTTGTAAACAGTGCTTGATCTGTGCATATTTCTCTCCTGATTCAGACGAGACAACTTTTAAACTGGAAAAATATTATGGAATATTATGGACTGTATTTTGCTGTAAGCTTCAAACTTCAAAATTTGCGGTTAATGATGGATCTTTTTTATTACAAACATGCCCTTTTTTGCTTCACAAATACATTCGTTGGTAGACTGGAGTGGTGTGGATTTCTTGTGGATTATTGTGATGTTTTTATCAGCTGTTTGGACTCTCATTCTGACGGCACCCATTCACTGCAGATGATCCACTGGTGAGCAAGTGATGTAACGCTACATTTCCAGAGGGTGACTACATTTTCAGCAAATGAAAAGTTCATAATTTTATTATATTATAGTCAAAGCTTTACTAGTGACCATTTTTGAAGGCCTCCTAATAAACAGAAACAGACTTGTCAAATTGTTTCGAAGACATAATCCACTACATTTTTCGAGAGTATAATTAATCGCGAGTTATTGACCAATCTCTATAAAGTCCAGACTTTACAGATCTTGGTACACACTGGTACAGCAGGACATTTTTATCTAATTATGCCCATATAGGGTGCTACAACTAAAAAAAAACTAAAAAAACTTTATTTTCTCTGACTTGAATAAAACCAGTTAATTTGCATTATTATATGGCATACATTTTTAGGTTAATTAACGTAACGCTTTATAGTGAAACAGTATTAGACAACTGCTTAATAGCCACAAAATGTTCTTGTCTCCAAGTTTCTAAGTATCTATATCTCTTGATGGACTGAAGCTATTGGTGTTTTGATACTGAATGTGGCTGTAATTAACTTTGAGAATATCCACAAATCAATATGTAATTCTAGACATGAACATATTATCCAGGGCATTAAATGCACATCGTCCTAAGCAAGATCCTGCATGATGACACTGATTGACCTTCAGTCCAGCTTTTAGCTGATGAAATACTAGAAACTCTAGATGGCGCAGTCCGATAGGTCTAGCTCAATCTGACCTGGCGACATCACTGTCACATGGCAGCTGATTGGTTCTCTCCAGTATCGGTAGCCAATGAGCTTACTGCTCAATATTCAAATACCTGGCTTTTGTTTGCTGTAGCAGTTTGCAGTGCACTTCAGAAATCCTCCACCTTCCCCAGCTCCACCTGTATAGATCTGCTAAGGGGGGATTCATGTATGCTATATGGGGGTTATTCATATGTGTTATATGTGCAGCAGCAGTATTTCTTACATGCTTACAGCAGCATGTTGTGGATGTATTGGCAGTAGCAAGCCTCGGTACTTGCTCTGCTGCAGCAGCAGCGTAGCAGATCTATTCCGCCAAGACCAAATACATTAACATTGTCATGTACATTACCATGCCAATCCCTCCGAGAGTTGTCATGACAGAACTGATATTATGCACAGAACTAATGGAAGTGCAACTAGCCATGTTAATCCTGTCATTCCATATTTTACCAATTGGATTTCAAAGTATGATTAACTCTTTCAAGTACGCCTGATGATAGTAGTTGTTTTTGGCAATGAAAATGGCATCAAGTTTCCTGAAGTCTAAGACTTCCTGACATTCCTGACCTGTAAAGTGTGTCTTGAGGCAGTATTTTAACCTTAAATAGAGCAGTATCCTTTGCTAATTAAAATGATAATATAACCAAAACATCCTGAAATAACCTTTAATTTTAGAAAGAGTTATAAAATTGTATTGCAATTTACACAACATGAAGCATTCATTTTTCTAAAACCCTTCGCCGTGTTGTATTTTTTAGTTTATTTTGATCTCCCTGTTCTTGGGTTAACACAGATGTCTTGTGAATGATTTTCCCAGTAGTCTGATACAGCAAGTGCTTCCCGTTTCAATTCCTTAAAAACGATTCCAGCCTCAAGAGTCTAGTCATTAACAGCTCTTTTAACACATTTTAGCAAATTTTTTAAAGCTGAGAAATCTCCAAAAAGAATCTCAGCTCTTGAATCATTTTAGGATTTATATGTGTTCTAACATCTCACAGCTGCTAGATGTTACAGTATAACCCCTCTAATGACGTTGAATCAAAATCTTTCAAAATGCTATAAAAACTAGTTTAGCCTTTTCTTTAAACTATTCTAAAATGATATTTTAGCCTTTTTTGTGATGTAATGTTGGCTTTCTACACTGTGGCATTAATAAACTATAATCAACTATCAAGAATTACTACTTCTGCTTATATGATCTTAAAACATTTTTTATTGTTGTCATGTTCTCAGAAGTTAACAGAGGACACAGGAGATGAAGTGGCGATAAAAATGTGCAGGGTTATTGAATAATCTATGTTGCATATGTTTTAATGCTCAGACTTTGTCCTGTACTTTGTTTGACCAGCACAAATTCAACAAGTCTTATTATACCAAACCAAAAGCAATGGAAAATTATTGCTTCACATTGTCCTGTGACGTAAAAACCTTGAAATGGAATTGAAACTTATGAAGACAAATAAACCACACAATTGTTAGATTAAACAACAATAGCAAGCATCGCAATAGCAAGGAAATAGTAAGTAATATAAAATATGAAAATATAATAAAAATGGCTTGAATAAATTATTAAATGACAAACTATATAAATGAATAACTAACACAGCAAAACATTTTATGTTTGTTCTCTTGAAGCTACACACAAATTGCTAATAAAGGAGTAGTTCACCCAAAAATGAAACTTAGCTGAAAATTTTCTCACCCTCAGGCCATTCAAGATGTAGATGAGTTCAGAACAGATTTGGATAAATTTAGCATAATATCACTTGCTCACAAATAGATCCACTGCAGTGAATGGGTGCCGTCAGAATGAGAGTCCAAACAAATGGATGGATTATGGACTGGGTATTTTAGCCAGAAGAAACGGTTTAAAGTAAAAACATCTTGATGAATTTGTTTCTTACAAACATAGTTTTTCACTTCACAAGACATTAATTGATGGACTGGAGTGTTATGGATTACTTGTGGATTATTGTGATGTTTTTATCAGCTGTTTGGACTCTCATTCACTGCAGAGGATCCATTGCTGAGCAAGTGATGCGATGCTAAATTTCTCAAAATCTGTTCCCATGAAGAATTTTCAGTTTTGTGTGGACTATTCCTTTAAGAATCCTTAGCTCCTTCACTGCAAGACCATCAACATCAATCCTCACAGAGTAAAGTAGGTAGATATGATATCCATATCTGCCGGGCAAAGTGAATCGATGCACATTAATAATTTGTGTTCATTTGAGAAGGGGAAGAGAGGAGAGTGTAAGTAACACTGCATTATACAAACCTGGCTGACGTGAATATTGATGATGACACTATGCATAAATTTAGCAGTCTAAGTACTCATTATGAAATATCCACCATTAAACAACACATTGAATTGATCAGACATGCCAGTAACTGTGTGTGGATTAATTTAAGAATAGTTTGGGGGGAAAATTGTCTCCAGAATTTAGCATAATATAACAAAACCCATCTTTGGGGTCATATGGGGACATGCATATATATATACTGTATATATACTGCATATAATATAGTCTAAGTATACATGCAATTTCTCTGTGTGGTTTTGCATGCTGAAGTGAAATGGAAAAATGCAATGACTCGACTGATGGAATGAAAAGTATCCTAGACAGTTGCCAGCCTTTGAAAACAAGTCAGTATCATAGAACGAAATATTTGGAGTGTTTTTCTGGCTGATGGCAAACTGAATATCACATGCATGCACGCTGAAACGCCTCAGGCTCTATTCCAAATCCGTTCCGCTAATGTGACTTAAATCAAATCTTGTTTGCCTACTATTTGTAACTGCCCTAAATCTGCACCAACGAGTGGCTATTGAACATTTTTTGGCTGGGTATGTTAACGATGTCTGCTTTTGTATGTATTTATTCAATGTAAAACAACTCCCATGGGTTGGAGCAATGTTTACGTGGGTTATGAATCTCGGTCAGAGAAAGTAGGTGCTTTTTTATTTCTGTCAGACATGCTGGCCTATATTTTGTATTGGGCCAATAAGAGCAGCAGGGCAGCTGCATGTTACAGGTGCTTTACAAGCATTTTTCTAGTGTTTTCTGAATGCTTGTGGCTCCAGTATTTCATTTTACTACCATTTTCGTCTATCTGCCCTATATATATATATATATATATATATATATACTGTATATATAAACACACACAACAACAACCTTGATTTATGGAACAGATCTCAATTGTAAACTAGAGTGTTTGATAGTGTGGGTGCTGCATTGTTCATGATTCAATAATATGAAGGAAGTAGCTCTTCCTGTTCCTGCTAAAACAGCTGTATGGCTTTAATAGCAGGTATTATCTGCACTGTGTGTGGTGGCATCGTGCTTTTATATATCAGCTTGGCTCCAGCCCAGCACATTACACTTTAATCATCTTTTTGTGTGTGTGTGTGTGTGTGTGTGTGTGTGTGTGTGTGTGTGTGTGTGTGTGTGTGAAATATGAAATAATACCATGGTAATAGTGATGTGTGCACATTTATGTACTAAAATGAGTGCAAAGGGAATGTGCGTGTGTGTAAGTATTAAAGAACGCATTATTTTAATACATTTATGTGTGTATCAAATATTGTGTGTGTGTGTGTGTGTGGCTGATTGTATTCTTAGTCACATACACGCAGCTCTGTCTGAGGATGCCTGTTATTCTCTCTATCCGTGAGAAATGATGTGGGTCACGCTGTAGAATCAGCACCCGCCATCAATCACAGCACATCTTACTCTGCTGTCACAATCGACTCGTTTTTCCATAAAACGGTAGACTTGTATATTTAGTGCTGCTCAGTTTTGGTGGCAATGTACTCTTCTAAGAAAAGTCAGTAAAAATACGGCCCAGTGTTCTGTTAACATGAAGGCATTTTCTGTATTGTTTTTTACAGGTGTTCTGTCAGTTTTTTTTTAATTACACATTGCATTATGCATAACCATTTTTCATTTAATTTACTATTTAATGTTTTTCTGCATTATGATAGCAGTTATATCACACAGACGTGGTTGACGAGTAATTGTCCTGTTCTTGATGGTTATCGATGAGAGAACGTTGTGTGATTTTCATGTGTCTGCTTTCAGGGAGCTGAACTTCCGTAACTTCACTCTGATTCAGCTGAATGAGGAGTTTTCTCGGGGTCGAGGGCTGGATGTGGGCGCTCGTGCTTGGAAGGGAGGCAACGTGCTGCTCTTCTTCTGTGACGTGGACATCTTCTTCACAGCCGACTTCCTGGACACATGCCGTCTGAATGCCCAGCCTGGTGAGAGAAGAGAGGGATCTATATATACAGTACATACAGAGCTGAGCCAATCTGGCAATTTGGACACTTAAAAATGGCTTTGCATTAGAAACAAAATATTGACATCTGACTCAAATGCGGCTAGAGCTTTTCTCAGAAATAACTTCCTTTTTCCAACCACTTCTGCATTGACTTTTAATCAGCTGTTGTCATGGTATTTAGTTGATGTATGAATCACTTCTCCAAGTGTGGCTAATAGACTAACCACAGGTGTAGAGATTCACACACAATTATCAACATGATCAGCAACAATTGACAAGCATGTTGTTTAGTGCTCAAATACTCTATTCTATATTCTTATTGTGAAATGTTTGGCTTGAATAGTGCACCTGTGCTAGCATTATTTAAAATAAATGAGTCTTGTCATATAAATGATTAAGCGTGGCTTAAATGTATATGTGTACGTATATGCTACTATTCAAAAGTTGGGGTTCATTAAGAATTTTTTTTAAAGAAATGAATACTTTTATTCAGCAAGAGCGCATTAAATTGATCAAAAGTGACATTAAGGGCATGTATAATTATTTATCATTTAAAATTAGAATGGTTTCTGAAGGATCATGTGACACTGAAGACTGGAGTAATGATGCTGAAAATTCAGCTTTACATTACAGTAATAAATTACATTTTAAAACTAGGGCTGTCAAGTGATTACAATTTTTAATCAACATGGTTTTCTGGTTAATTAATAGAATTAGTCACAAATTATTCACACTTAAATTTGGGCTTAGAAATTACCTCTCCAGAATATCATTTAAAGTCATTGTCGTGTTAAATGAGAAAAGCATTGAATAGACATTATAAAAAGCAGCTTTAGAAAGAAATATTTTTTTTTTTATTTAGAATTTATTACAAATAAACTTTTAAGGCTGCAGTGTTTACTAAAGTGGCATTTATGTATATTTACACAGACTGTAAAGAGACGCCAGGAATGCATTTAATGGGTTTTAAATGGACATTATTGGGTTGAATATAAAAAATGAATATTGAAATATGAAATAATTTTTAAAAAATTAATTAATTAATACTCTAATTATGTAACCAAAACTGCAGGGCGCATTAAATGTGTTAATTTTAATGTGTATTTTTTCCATAATTAGTCTCACAAAATTAATTCGACAGCTCTATTCAAAAAGTTTAATAGTTATTTTAAATTGTAATAATATTTCACAATATTACTGTTTGTACTGTATTTTCGATCAAATAAATGCAGCCTTGGTGAACATAAAAGACTTCTTTCAAAAACATAAAAAATCTCACCACCCCAAACTTTTGAATGACCATCTAATGATAAGTGCTTAAATGAGGAATATATGCTGTGCTCGTATCATAACCAGCTGTGTGATCTGACTCTGTTTTAGGAAAGAAAGTGTTTTACCCTGTTCTCTTCAGCCAGTATAACCCAGCTGTAATCTACGGCAGTCATGATCACATCCCCCCTGTGGAACAGCAGCTGGTAATGCAACTCATTTTCATGAGGAGATTAAAATGCTTCATCAAGTTTGATGTGATTAATTGATGCATTGTGATGGAACACAATCATCACGCTCACTCGGCATTGATATTCTGAGTGTGTAGATAATAAAGAGCTTGATTAAATGTACTGATAATGCGGAAAGCTGACATGAGACCAGGGGCCAAAAGGACATTTGCCACACCTGCTAATGCTGATTGAATTGTGAAAATCTATTAGCCTAAATATTTCTTACTGGCCATGACTATATTTTAAAGGGGTCATATGATGTTGCTAAAAAGAACATTATTTGGTGTATTTGGTGTAATGCAATGTGTTTATGCGGTTTAAGGTTCAAAAAACACATTATTTTAGGCGCCAGACTGTCCTTGCAAAGTTGGAACTGTTCTAAAACAGCCTTTGTGCCACAGACGCAGTGTAGGCTACTCTCACAGGAAACAGTCCTCATCCTCCATAAAATGCGCTGCACACATCTGAATATTTGGGTTGAACTGTTCTGGAACAGTGTTTAAACACAACTTAAACACTGATTTCTAGTCGTGTCCTCTTTTGGAAGACCAAACAAAGTAGTTTCGCTTTCACAACGAAACACACAGCAACTCCACAACATTGCAGTGGCGGCAACAGCAAGAATTAAAGTTACGCCTTCTTCCTTTCACATAGTGAGGTAGACATGTGGGGGCGTGTTAGAACGAGCCGTTTTAGGTAGGCATGGTTGACTTAACTTTTATAAAGAATATCTCTTTGGATTTGAGACTTTAGTCTTTGCAACTTTACAGATCTTCTTTATGCACCAAGCGCTTGTAACACTCCAAAGAGCAAGGAAAAATTTAAATCGCATCATATGACCCCTTTAAGCAATATTTATTTGAAAAAATAACAAAGTTTTTCCAGCTGTGTTAGTTTTTATCCTTTCTGATAATGAAAATGTTTTCATTTATTTGTAATTTTGGTTTTCATTAATGATAGTAACATAGTGTTTTTATCACATCTGCATCATTCTTTCAGTTTGTTATGTAGTTACTGGCAGCTGGCAGTTTTATTTACTCGCCAAAAGCAATTTCACACACATTTGGTGCTTGGCAAGTGTTCATTTTGGACTGGGAATGAGACCGCAGACAGTAGCAGACGACTATAAAAGAGTATTTTTGTGTTCATGCTCATCAGGATTAATTCATTTACAGATCATTAAGAAAGACACTGGCTTTTGGAGGGACTTTGGCTTTGGAATGACCTGCCAATACAGATCCGATTTCATCAATATAGGTAACCGTCCTCTGAAGCAGCTGTTGACTGACATGAATTAAATTCATTTATACGGTATTCATTTATACGGCTGGTCAAATGAATGTAAATAAGAGCAGCTGATGGTAGCACAGGTAGTTTAGAAATAAAGGACGAAGTTGTTAATGTATCTAGAATTTGATCTATAGCCAAATGTAGATATCCAGCCTGAGGTCATTTTGAATGTAAAAAGCACTTGAAACACTTACGCAGAGGCAGTAGAAGTAATATAGCATGAGTCAGCTAATGAGAACACAACAGGTCCCACCTGTGGGAATCAAGTGGTTCCCACGACTTAACCGTTCTCCTGTCTAGACATGTGTAACATCACGTGATACAACAATAAGAGCTGATATAGATACTGATGTTTGGTAGAGTATATGCATTTCAGGAAACACATGAACATAGACATCTCAGCAGACTGAAGCCAAAAATCCATACGCTCCATTAAGGAAGTCAATACTTCATTTATACGCACAATTAAACAAATACATACGCTACATCATGTTATACACTGCTGTTTGGCATCAGTAAGATTTTTTCTATGTTTTCAAAGAAGTCTCTTATGCTCACCGAGGCTGCATTTATTTGATCAAAAATACAATCAAATTTAAAATAACTTCTATTTTTAATATGTTTTACTATGTAACTTGTTCATAGTTCTTTTTCAGCATTTTTTAGTCTTCAGTGTCACATGATCCTTCAGAAATCATTCTCATATGCTGATTTGCTGCTCAAGAAACATTTATTATTATTATCAATGTTGAAAACAGTTGTGCTGCTCCATATTTTTGTGGAAAATTGATCATTTTTTCAGGAAATAACGTCATTCATATAAAATAGATTTAACTCTTTACTATCACTTTTGATCAATTTAATGAATCCTTGCTAAATAAAAGTATGAATTAATTTATTTAATAAAAACCATCTTACTGACCTAAAAAAATTTTATTAGTAGTGTAAATAGGAAATACAAAATGAACAAATATCCAAATTCCTGGACAAAACTACAGGAACAGCTGTTTGTCCTGAGGGAAGTTCAAGCTTCCCTTTAACAACAACAGGAGATGTGTGTAAACAAAGTGTTTATTCAAAATGTTCTTTCTGCGGATACATTATTATTGTTGCAGCTGTAACAACATTGCAGCCACATTAACAACACAGTGGTCAAATTTGAAATGTGCAACAGGTTGTTGCCTTAAATAAATAGGAGCTATTTTTGCATGATCTTTGCTAGATCCACAAAACATTCTCACCCCAAAGAATGAGAAATCTGTTATAATTTACTTCAGTTCTTTCTTTTCCGGAAAACAAAAGAAGATATTTTGAAGAAATGGAGCATAGCGATAGTTCTGGCAGGCCATGTTAGTCAAGCTCGCATCAGCTGACACTCAGCTGATCCACGTCTACCTATAGGATCGCGACACCATTCATAATTCCCTTCATAAGGTCCCTTCAGTCATTATTCAGCAGCTATCGCTTCGCTCAAGAACTAATCATCCACCTCCATCCCCAGCTCCTCCTCTCGTCCAGTCAGGACTTGGCATTGAATATATCATTGAGTCAGACCACTGAATCATGTTGTTAAAATAATCACGTAGAACATTAGTGGTATCTGCTACATTTATCATTGATGTTGGTTCTGTTCTGTTACCCTAGGGGGGGTATTCTGCTCTCCCTGCTCCTATCCATGCACTCACGGAGTGTTTGCCCAGAACAGAACCATTCCCCCAACCTAAAATGTATGCTAATCGTAAGTTATATTGACGATAGTGGTCCTGACAGAATGTTAGTAACCAAACAGTTTTGGTTCCCATTGACTTTCATTGTATGGTCAAAAATTATAATGGAAGTCAATGGGAACAAAACTGTTCTTCAAAATAACTTCTTGTGTGTTCCGCAGAAGAAATAAAGTCATGAAGTAAAGATGAATAAATAATGACAAAAATTGAATTTTTGGGTGAACTATGCCTATAAGAATAGTAGAATACATATTGAGGTTATCTGACAACATTTTTACAGTGCATACTGAACGTCGAGTCTGTGATGGAACAAACAGTTGTAATAATTGCATGTAATTATTTTAATAGTATTTTATAATGATTTCAGGATCTTGAGAAAGGTAAATGCATTAAAGGAGTCATATGATGCTGCTAAAAAGAACATTATTTTGTGTATTTGGTGTAATGAAATGTGTTTATG
>NW_015539915.1:1142471-1151791 GCF_001515605.1 Sinocyclocheilus anshuiensis
TTTGCAACTTTACAGATCTTCTTTATGCACCAAGAGCTTGTAACACTCCAAAGAGAAAGGAAAAATTGAAATCGCATCATATGACCCTTTTCAATGAAAACGTACTTACGTGAGTCAGAACTGCCGGCATCTTAGTCTAACGTTACTCTCCCAGGATCAGTAAACAGTCCTCCATAAAATGTGCTGCACACATCTGGATATCTGGGTTAAACTGTTCTGGAACAGTGTTGTAAATACAACTTAACCACTGATTTGTAGTCGTGTCCTCTTTTGGAAGACCAAACAAAGTAGTTTCGCTTTCACAACGAAGCACACAGCGCCTTCACGACATGGCTGCAGCGTCAACAAAACTACAGTGAGACTAAAAGTTACGCCTTCTTTCTTTGCGTGAACATTTGGGCGGCGTTATGCAAATCTTCCCACATAGTGAGGTAGATATGTGGGGGCGTGTTAGAACGAGCCGTTTTAGGTAGGTGTGGCTGACTCTTAACTTTTATAAAGAATATCTCTTTGGATTTGAGACTTTAGTCTTTGCAACTTTACAGATCTTCTTTATGCACCAAGAGCTTGTAACACTCCAAAGAGAAAGGAAAAATTTAAATCGCATTATATGACCCCTTTAAATGCTTGAGCTCCACCTCTGTACTGCTTGAGTTAATCCATGAAACTACATAATGTTCACGGTCATTACACACATTCTGACTGTCTCCTCCTCTTACAGGTGGTTTTGATGTGGACATTAAGGGCTGGGGCGGCGAGGACGTCCACCTGTACAGGAAGTACCTCCACAGTAACCTGCTGGTGGTGCGCGCCCCGTCCCGCAGCCTCTTCCACCTGTGGCATGAGAAGCGCTGCGCTGACGGATTGCCCCTGGACCAGTACAAGATGTGCATGCAGTCTAAAGCTATGAACGAGGCCTCGCACGGCCAGCTGGGCATGCTGCTCTTCAGACACGAGATCGAGGCGCACCTCCGCAAACAGAAGCAGCGGAGCAGAGCTAAAAAACCTTGATGGATGTCACCTCTTCTTTATATACTCTTAAAGGGACAGTTGGCACAAAAATGAAACATTTACGAAGCCTCATGACATTTGACGTCGTTTGTTCTGTGGAAGCAGAGCTCTGGTGGTTTTTTCACTGTTTTTACAGCGAATATTGACTGAAGCTTCGAAAAAGCACCACAAAATCATTAAAAATTAGTGGTGTGAAACGAGTAATCGCGATTAATCGCATCCAAAAGAAATGTTTTTGTTTACATAATGTATGTGTGTGGGCTGTGTTTATTTATTACACATATACAGTATATATTTTGAAAATATTGACATGTATATATTTATATTCATATAATTTATATTATATTTAAATATCTTAAATATATAAACAACATATTTTTCTTAAATATATATGTGCATGTGTGTGTATTTATATATACAGTACATAATAAATATATACAGTACACACGCATATATTACATAAAAACCTCAACTATTTTGAATGAGATTTATCATGATTAATCATGTGACCGCACTATTAAAAAGTGTTCCACATGAAGCCCAGCATTATGTTAAAGTTTTGAAGAATTTAATCTTTTTATTGAATCACAGCACAGAACCAGTTTGAATGATTTGTTCACGAATCAGACTGATCTGTGATTTTGACTCTGAAATGTTTTTTTTATTTGTTTCAATTGTATTGGTTTAGAAGTTCTGGAATATAGTATAAAAATAAGTACACTGCCATCCAAATGTTTTTGAAATAATTCTGACTTTTTTAAATGTTTTCCAAAGAAGTCTCGTGTGCTTACCAAGTCTCCATTTATTTGATTAAAAAATACAGTAAAAGGCATAATGTTTCAAAAGATTTATATTTCAAATAAATGCTGTGCATTGAACTTTTTATTCATCAAAAAGTCCTGAAAAAATGTATCAGGGCTTCCACAAAAACATTAAGCAGCACAAATGGCTTCAGCATTGATACTAATAAGAATCATTATTAATAATTGAGCACCAATAATAATTGACAATAACTGAGCACCAAATCAGCATATTATTATGATTTCTGAAGGATCATGTGACACTGAAAACTGGAGTAATGATGCTGAAAATTCAACTTTGTGTCAAATACATTTTAAAACATTAAAATTGAAAACAGTTATTCTGAATTGTAATAATATATCACATTACAGTATCTTTACTCAAACAAATTCAGCCTCTGTGAGCATAAGAGACTTCTTTCAAAAAAAAAATCATAATTATTCCCAAATGTTTGATTGTAATCGCATGGAAAAGAGCATCCTGTGCATTCTTCAGAAGTTCTCCTTTAATGTTTCACAGAGGAAAGAAAGTCATTTGGTTTGGCATGACACTAGGGCGAGTAAATGATGACAGAGTTCATTTATGTTATGCATGAGAGGGGAAGTGAAGAAATTATACAGTACTGCCTTCAGTGAAGAGCCGGTTTTAGTCAAACTGAAGCACGCACAAATGCGAACCCAAACACTGAGATAACCAAGAGACGCCACAGGAACAGAGCAGCAGACAGACATTCCCTCAAGACAAGACAGTCATGTGTGGGTGCGCAGTAAAGGACCTTCAAGTCTCTTTGGAGTGATACAATATGATCCACAGTATTATAGAGATGCAGCACGTGATGAGCCTGTAATGCACTTCACTGATAAACTGCTGTCTTTCAGAAAGCGTTCTGTACTATACTAACTGCTACAAGTGACATTTAGACGAGACTTTGTTTCAGCTTTTTTTTTGTTTTAGAATACAAGAGAGAAAATGCCTTATTGCTGTTAATGTATAACGTGGGTACGTCATTTCTTAATTGTGAATCGATGAGCGAGAAGATGACTGAGGGACTTGATGCATGTATCTAGACAACTGTGTTGAGAGTTTATGTGACGAGTGGTTCAAAGAACTGCAATTCCTTTTATTACCCTTGAATTTTTAATGTTGTGGCGCCACCTTGTGGTGCCATTTGTCAAAATGGTCCATGACGATGGTTTTATAGGGGGATTTCGTTATATACTCATATTATAACACAACACATCAAAGTTATAATTGGTTATAAAGGAAAATCAAATTCTAATTTTGATTTTAAAGAGACAAAGAATTGTAATATTTGAGTGACATTTTATATAACAAAGAATTTTGTTTGAAAAGAGTATCATGAGTGCTGAAGATTAAGAGTATTTGTAAGAGGGTTTATTTAAGTGACCCTTCCAAATACTTTTATTTGTGCACAATTTATAATCTTCAAATTTAGCTTAATTTTATTGAAGTTCAGGCAGAATACAAGCCTGTCAGGTATATAAGACTTCAGGGTGCGAAGCACACTGTTTTTCTCCTAGTGCTGTGTAGAATAGTTTAATATAATTATTTATTGGGGGACATGACTTTTTTTTTTCTACTTCACCCACAAACCTCAAAGCTTGTATGTTTATGAATTCTTGAAATATTTTGTTTTGGAACGAATTCTCTCTGATTTATTGTAAATGAAAAGTCATTTAGATTTTTTTTTTTTTTTTTTTTTTGAGGACATAGCAGAATAAAACGAAAGAAAAAAACACTGATTTTCATACGTCATTATTTACTAAAAACACCATCGACAACGAATGAAAATGATTTGTCCAGACTTTTTACCACTAGATGGCAGTATTGCATTAATTAAAATCGTCCTGCTCTCTGCACTATTTTGTGTCTATTTGGCTTGCCATGATGATATGTACTGTGATTTTTGAACATTTTTAACAATACACTTACTATTTTAATTTAATATTTGTTTTTACTGATTTCATATGACATTGTTTGTAAAGAACACCACATGAACACTAAAGAACACTGTGAAGAACACTAAAGGGCTCAACAAACTAAAGATATATTTAAATAGTCATGATAAAGCTGCACAATTTTTATAGGACACTCAAATTGTGTTATGAATGACATTTGAGTATCTATGATTAGCATTTTTTAATTAAACACTACATGTTCTAAATAGAAAACAGTACTTTTCCTATAAAACACTGCTTTTATTAATTTCTTGTATATTTCTGTTATTAAATTATTACATTATTAATTTTTACATACTTTAAACATTGTAAATATTAGATCTTACTACTCACTATTTATATTTCTCACAAGCTTCTGTCTCTAATTAATATTAAAAACGTTTGTTTAAATAAACATATATATATATATATATATATATATATATTAGTGTTGTCAAATGATTAAACGTGATTAATCGCATACAAAATAAAAGTTTTTGTTTATATAGTGTATGTATGTGTACTGTGTATATTTATTATGTATATATAAATGCACACACATGCATGTATATATAAATGCATTACTTTTAAAAGTAACTTTCCCCAACACTGGATAGAACAGACATATATTATGCAAACAAAAACTTTTATTTTGGATGCGAGCAATCGCGATTAATCGTTTGACAGCACTAACATATATATATGTGTGTGTGTGTGTATGTGTGTGTGTGTGTTTGAAATGTATTTTTTTCTCAGGTAGTCATTGCCTAGTCATGATATAGATTTAATTGTATAGGCGTATGGGGGCGTGGCTTAGACCGACAGACGAGCGATTGGCTGAGATGAGCCTCAGCTGTTGTACGTCATGACAGCCAGCAGAAGCTCAGTAGTGGAGTTCAAAGACACCGCCGGCTCGTCATCGCTTATTTTTAACCTCATGCGTTGAAATGGTGATCTTATCGGAGGAACTACAACCAAACGGCTCGCTCTGCCTCCTCTCCGGCTGATTATTAGTCGCCATTGCGCAGTCAATGTTATTAAGAGTGTTTGCGCTCGCGTTAGTGCGCGTCGCTGCAGATCATTTCTCTCTCAGTGGACCACTAGAGGTGGACTCTCCGTCAGTCTGTTTACACTGAGGACGCCTTCAATTGAGCCTTTATCTCCATAACTGACCCACAGAAGGACACTGACACCATGTTTGAAACCAGAGGAATCCCCTTTATATTGCTTGACATTGCGTGCCTAATACTCGGTAAGCATTATTTTAAGTGGTCTTGCTTGTATTTCCTGAATTGATATGGATATATTGTCTTGAGTCTTATAGCGAAGTGAGAATAATTTAAAACGTTGGCGCTAATATGTGTTGTACAGATAAGATAAATAATGTAAGATATTAATATATAAATATACTAAAGACGTGTCAGTTGTTTTAGATGCATGTTGCCATGCACGTTATTTAAATGCATGGGATTCAACATTGCAACAATGGTACTGACATATTAACCACATACGACACCCATAGTGCGCATCATAGTGCGTACTGAGTCTACACGCCTTCATCTACATGCCTTATCAAACTTTCCGTAATAACAGGGCGTTACCTATTATGCAGAGAGTCTATTATGCATAACAATGACTCAGGGTATAAGGGAATACACGTGAAACATCACTGAAAATCATTAAAAAAATCCCACGAGAAACCCCACAGCTTTTGTTTTTAAACAGCAGCCCATGAATTTTACTCTAATTATAAATATTTTATTTAATAATTATAATGTCCGTTTCTGTATAACGAAAGATTACACAGACGATAGAAAGATTTATTGAACACACCTGCTGTGACAACATGCCCCAAAAGCAGATCTTGTTGTCACTCTATATGGGGTATGTTGTCACAATGCAACAAGATAAAAGGTAACATTTAAAATGATCATATAATTGTTTTAACTAACAAATATTATAGTCAGTTGTATGAATTTCCGGCATGCATATGGCAACTTTCTTGGGGCCCAATGTGAAAACTAGCCCCACTCTCCATTATAATGCATAATAATGTGATTTATTCCTATGACGTTATTATTATTATTATTTCAAATCCTTATCCAAAAATTCACAAATGACGGAACAAGTCTTGGAAATTCTTTGGTCAAAATATGTGGGAACCATGTGATTTAATTAACAATTATATGCTGAATCTAGTTATTCCCCAATAATCCCTGCTCAGTCCTACAGCATTTATGGTGGAAGTTTTGATCTGTATTTATCTTGGAATTTTCAGTGCACTGGGGGAACGTTTTTAATGTTTTCAAGTTTTTACACGGGGAACAAACAGATCGAACTTTCCACAAAGTAACCATGAGTCACTTTCATATGATGGCTATTTGTTCTTGTTCTTTGATAAATGTGCCAAGATGGAGTAATGATTTAGGAGAATTTTAGCTTTTTGGAAGTATTTTAAGTGTAATGAAGTAGACTAGTCCCAACTAGAGTTTGTATTTTGGTAGCATTGGCAAACACATGCTGTTCATTTCTCTCATATTGAGAAGTGGCTCACAATTATGACTTGTGAAGCTGATACTCATGTCACGTGCCTTCTTTGATTTTCATTTGCAAATGCATATTTACATACCACCGGTACCACTTAAACACAGACTATGAGAATACACAGTAGAGTAGTTCCATACTGACGGTTTGAGCCCAAAGGCTTTCCTAATTATGTTTGTTTTGGCATTTGAATTACAATGGGGCTTCATTGGAGCAAAGAGCAATTCAGCTTAAGCTCAATCCAGCTCTTCCTTAATTCAGGCTTGAGCAGCCAGCTTTATCTGTACGTGTGCGTATGTCACATGCACTTAGCATCACTAACAGACCCATAGTCTTCTCCTGGGAGAGGAGCCTCAGGCTCTATGAATGAGGGTTTGTGTTGTTTTCCCATAATACTTTGCAACAGCAGCAACAATAGGCTGAGGCTATAGAGGATTCAAAGTTTACATACGAGCTCTCATGCTAGACTTTACACCGTCAGGTCACATTAGTGCAGTATGGGATAGATAAAGACACATAAGTGTCAGCTAAAATTTAAGAGGCTGTATGTGGCGAAAGCAATGCGTCTGGATTGAGTGCACTAAGGAAGGATGACAATAAGTGTAATTAAGTGTTTGAAGCATGATTAATTTAGCCCTTGATTTTGGGAGATTGATGATGAAATGGTGCTGATTTCCTTAGTCCTATCAGTTAATAAAAATGCATTAAAAATAGATAATTCATTAATAGAATGACTTGACACTTCTTCTGAATTAAAGCTATTTTTGAGAGAGAGAGAGAGATATATATATATATATATATATATATATATATATATATATATATAGGTCAGGGTAATGCAACTGTTTTGATATCATAATTTTTACACACAAAAAAAAGCATAATAATTAATAATAGTGTAATCTTCTTTTTAGGAAGGTTTTAACAAAACTGCTTCACTGCTTTTTAATATTCGAAAAACCTTTGTTCACCAAAATCACTGTCATGTGGTGCGACCATGTAGAAACTAAACAGGAAATTACATCATAGAGACCCTCATAAATGTGTCAAGGTCAATAAGTTAAGTTAAATTAAAATTGAATTTAGGTTAGCTCAGGATGCAAAATGTCATTTGGTGCGACTCAAAGTAATATTTATGATTTAATTCATGATATTTAAAGAAAATTAAATGTTTCTTAATTTTATGTTTTTGTATAACTTTTAATATTATTATGTAACTTTTTAAATTTTTTTATTACATTTTACCTGATGATTACACCACAAGTTATTAAATGTAAACTTATTTTTCAAAACCACATAAAACCAACATGAATGTACATTTCTAAGAACTTGATATGTTTTAAACTTCATTTTTTTCTCCCTTATATATTCATTATTTTGGACACTGTTATATGTCATTGACCTTTTGTTAAACTGTCATCATACACCGTCGACTTTACATATGGCACTTTAAAATAACAGATATTCAAAGTCACAATCTATGGCAGCACCTGTCAGTTGTCCTTTCTGAACAATCTTTGTCATTATAAATGCACAGCTGTTATGTAATCTTTATCTCTTAGGTGGCAGCAGCCATTCATCAACACTGGAAACAAGCCCTTGCATTTGATTGGTTGGTGGACCCTTTATTAAACTGTTAACCCTTCTTCACCTACAGCTGGCCTCCCGCTTGCAGCGTTTAACCTGGGTAAAATCAAACCGTATCAGCGGGGCTTTTTCTGTAATGATGAGAGCATCAGCTATCCCTTCCACTCCAGCACAGTCACCTCCACTGTGCTCTACACAATGGGCTTCACACTTCCAATTTGTAGTGTAAGTAATCCCAGATAGCAACCACACAAGACATGCCCAGCGTCTTCCCTCACAAGTCTGTAGTGCGCTCAAGCTTGTTTTAAAGGATATTTGGCTATTCGTCTTTAGAGTTTAATGGTCTGTTGCAGTGACAGGAAGTGGTCCTTCATTTTGAATGAACAAGTAGACACCCAAAGAGCAGCTGTTTCAACATGACTCCTGACCACTGAACAGGTGCAAAATGCAATTTCAATAGAGCTTTATTAGGTGGATTGAAAGCAGCTGTTCAAGTCACTTCATCTGGGATCGCACTAGGCCATCTAACATTGTGTCTACGCTGGAAGAGACCACTGTTGCACGAGGTGTCTACGCTGGAAGTGCTGGAGCTGCAAGCATCTATGCAACACTTCAGCAACAGTAAAATTAAATTAAATTAAATTCCTTGTATGGGTAATTTTGTAGTAGTAAAATAATATTGCACTTAAAGGGATAGTTCACCCAAAAATGAAAATTGTCATTGTTTTCTCACCCTTATGTTGTTCCAAACCTATAAGACTTTGGTTAATTTTTGAAACATAAATTAAGATATTTTTTATTGAAACCTAAAAGGTTTCTGTCCCTCTATTGAAAGTCCAGGTAACCAAAACTTCTAAAAAGGTCATAAAGGTAACGTAAAACAAATCCATATGAATTGAGTGGTTAAATCCAAGGCTTAGCAAATCTCAAAATGAATATTCATTTTCATTCTGTACATTTGTAATGTTATGATGCCTAAATTCATATGTAGCGTTGAAACTATTGATTTTATTGTTTTATTTTTATTTTCATTTAGAAAAAAATAATTTCGATTTTTTTAATATATATCTGCTCAATATTGGTTATCGGCCATAACATGAAAGTAATATGTGTATCTCATATGTGTATCTGCCCTAATTTTTACATAAATTGTCCCATTTAATTGAAAGCTACAAGTTACATGATGGTTTTTACATATTTTCCAAGAAATTCGCTTGTGTAATAAATGAGGCCCAATGTTACCAGAAATAACATTAAACACAAGCATAATGAATTTCTTGAGAATTTGTAAAAGCTGTTGTTATGCTACAATACATATACATACAGTTAAAGGGGTCATATGATGTGATTTCAATTTTTCCTTGCTCTTTGGAGTGTTACAAGCTCTTGGTGCATAAAGAAGATCTGTAAAGATGCAAA
>NW_015539915.1:1153443-1170858 GCF_001515605.1 Sinocyclocheilus anshuiensis
TGGATCGCCGGATCGGCTTTCACCGTGGACGAAGCGGAGTCCAGCCCGGGGTCGTCACATGTGGTTGCTGCTCCTTCGTCGAATCCGCCGGCCGCGCCGTTCTCAAGCCCGCGCCTCTGCTCACTCTAGCCCGCGTCTCTGCTCACTCTAGCCCGCACCTCAGCTCACGCTAGGCCGCCGTGTATTTCCTTGTGAAAGCGAAACTACTTTGTTTGGTTTTCCAAAAGAGGACACGACTACAAATCAGTGGTTAAGTTGTATTTACAATTATGTCCCCACTGGATGCAACAAATGCCTAGTTTGTAACGGGTTTTCATGTTTTTTGTTTCGTCGCTCCGGCCGGGACACGGCATCAACAGTATGGCGAGGGGCGTAACATTTCTGTCACACGCTTGAGGTATTTTTGTAAAAATCGACGCGTTTCAAAAAGGCGGGGCATAGAGGAGAAACAATAATGTACAGTATGTGGAAAATAATGTTTTTTTTACTTTAAACCGCATAAACACATTTCATTACACCAAATACACAAAATAATGTTATTTTTAGCAGCATCATATGACCCCTTTAAAAACAAAGGATGACAGGCCAGAAACTAAAGATCAAGCTGTCTTGATCAGAAGTCTGTGGCACGTCAAAAATAGAAACCGTCTTTCAGCTGAAGGTGTGACAAAAGACACTTCCATTGTTGCATATTCTGATGCACTACTTGTGTTTGGTGACGCAGTGTTGGGATAGAAACATTTCGACAGCTCATTTGCATTCAAGCAATGTTTTTGCTCCTTTGTGTATAGGGATACTCTGGGCATGTTGCTTTTCATTAACTTCTTAGCCAAGGATGTCCACCAAGTACAAGAAATAGCCTTAAAGTAGCTGTTTTAGATTAGCTCAGATTTGAGGTATTTTGGGCTGGGAATGTATTTAAACGCACCCTCCTTCAATCTGCTCCTGCTGCTTTTTTTAAGAAGCAACTGCAAATTGGGCAAAGTTTGTGGTTTACATCAAGAGAGGGTTCTTGGGTTTACCAACCAAACCACAGAAACTTCCTGAATATGTTTAGGAAGGGTCACCGTTTGGTCACATCTCAAGTACCCATGTTCAAGTGCCATGCTTACTTCATAGTTAACTACATAAATATTTGTATCAAAACTGTTTTAAGTTAAAAAAAAAAAAAATGAAATCTAGACCTGATGGAAGACGTATCTAGGATATTGCGATCCGTCTGGAATGTGATAAGAGTGGGTAGTTGATATCTTCTGGAGCACCACAGATGGCATACTTTTTCCTCTAAAACATCTCCAAAAGTTTCAGCAATCCGTTCCATGAATAACCCTGTTTGACTTCTATCTCATAACCCACAGGCTTGAGAAAACCTCAAACTTACCATATTGCAAGATTTGGGGTTGACCTCTATGTAAGCAACCCTTAGCTTCCACTTGCCTGCCAAGCCAGTCCAGGCAGCATGCAAGTGATGATCGAAATGACCGATCTGTGCGGCGTTAACGTTACACCGATGTTCCTAATGACTCTGAAATCCCATACGTGCAGCCAGCACATCACAGACCATGACAATGCAGCTTTCACCGGAGATCGAGAGAAGATACGGTGTCATTTTAGGAGACTTCGGTTGGCGTTGGGTAACCTGCACTGATCCACATGACTGATATCAGCTCTTAGCCGATTGAGTGGTTCATGGATTTTACACGCACACAAACATCTCCGCAGACCATATTCACTGCATGTTGGGTAAATGTCTTAATCCCTACCACATGCTTTGCTTCCACGCTTGAGTAACCTTCATGTCCCCAACAGGCTTGTAAAGTTTTTACTGGTGGTGTCTAACCACAGTTACCCTTCTTGCACCTTTTTGATGTTTATGTTGCCACTTCAATGTCTCTATCTGTGGTGGAGCAGCATTTAAGAGCTCTTTTATAACATAATGGTGTGAAAAAAACATGGAAAATGCATTTTTTTAAGAACCTCTAAAGCAGGGGTGGGCAAACTTGGCCCTTCCAGGCCACTTTCCTTCAGAGTTTAGCTCCAACCCTAATCAAACACACCTGAACCAGCTAATCATTGTCTTCAAGACTACTAGAAGGCTACAGGCAGGTGAGTTTTATCAGGGTTGGATCAAATCTCTGCAGGAAAGTGGCCTGGAAGGGCCAAGTTTGCCCATCACTGCTCTAAAGCCTTGTTCACACTGACCAAAGTGTTCAGCAAATGTGGCGACTAGCAATGGGAGATAGTAGAGTTTCCTGAAAAGTTGATGTTACTGTGAGTGTTTAGTGTTCTATATGATACAGTGATATAATAAAATGACGCAAAACCGGATGGAAAAAGTTATGGAAAACCGTATCAGCATAACATTGCTGTCAGTTGTGAACAGGGCTTGAAAGACAAAGAGAAAAATGAGGATTTCGCACCCTCTGCGATATGTAAATGTTCAGACGAGATCTACTCGGCATCGTTAGCGTGCTGTTGAATCATTTGAGCTTTATTTGACACGTTCCACTTCCCATGTCTACCTCGAAACCGCTGGAGAATGAAAACAAAGCAATAAAACACACTTTAAAAAGAATATCCTACATTACTCAAAGACAAAGTGCAACTTTTAGCAAAATTCAGCCCCGGCTGCCACACCACCTACTTGCTAACCCTTTGTTCATTATGTGTTAAAAGTAGAAAACTAACTCGCAGCTTTTCGTACGAGCACCTCCCAGAGGAGAACAACCTTTGCTTGAATTGGGGAGAATAGGGTATGAGGCACTACGTTAACCTCTGTTTTTTTTTTTCTTTTCTTCTCTCTCACTGCTTTTTTGCTAGTTGGACTCCCATTTGCAATACTCACAATACAACACAAATCATTCAAACGAGGATTTTTCTGTAACGATGACTCTATCAACTACCCATATAAAGAAGACACCATTTCCTATCAGTTACTAGGAGGAGTAATGATTCCTATCACTGTGCTTACTGTAAGTGCCGGTCTGTTTGTTACACTAGCAGCTCACACCCCTTCCTGTATCTCTCTCCTCTTCTCACTATGCCTATAATGTTTGTTGCATGCTTCTCTGGTCAGTACGTCTGTTCTCATGCCAGCTTGAGAAACAGGACTTTGAGATCTAACCACAGTTCAAAGGAGATACGGTAGATAGATGCTTAAAGGGATAGAGCGCCTATTGAAATCTTGGAATACAGAGTCATAATGACTACTTCTATGGAAATTTTTGTATCTTGCCAGTTTCTGTGCTTTTAGTGTTGGAAAAGATGAGCATTAACATTCTTGAAAATTTCTCCACTTGTGTTCCTTAGAAAACGAGGAAGAAAAGAAGTCAAATGCTATGAAATGACATGCAAGTTAAAATGTAAATGTTTTTTTTTAGGTGAACAATTCCTTAAAAATTACTCGTACACTAAAAAAAAGATTTGAACAGCAGTTAACTCTTGTAACAGACCTTTACAGGTTTAAGAGACAAGGCAACAAATGGAGTGGAAAGGATGTCTACTGGTCTTTTACCCATATATTTTCCCATGAAAGCCCATATACCACAGACAGTCTTGTGGTGAGACGTTTAGAGTAGGAGTCTCTCTCTGTGGTTACATCTCATAACTGTTTCTTTAATGCTTTTTTATCTTGTGTGATAGCATATACAATTCAGCAATGTCCTTTCAAGGGTATTAGAAACATCAGTTTGTTTAAAATGAGCATACCCATTATGTATAACATTTGACAATCAGGGTTTAACTGGACTTCATTCATATATATGCACACACACGTTACTAACCCTGGATTATGAGGACAATCAGGGTTTATATATATATACTGTATATATATATATACACACACACAGACATACACATCTATATAACCTCACAGTCACCCATGTGAGCTCAAAGCACATATACCTCTGCCTAAATGTTATTAAAACATTTGATTTAGGTTACTGCTAATGTATATTTTAAAACTGCAGCATTTCATGCATTTCGACCTGGATATTTTAGTAAAGCAAAAGTAAACAGAATTGTATCAACTTAATATACATTACCCAAGCTCTATACCTGATCATTGAGCAAGAGGGTAATACAGTATTGCAGTCACTAGATTGTAGTCATTGTAGACACCATATTATGACATTTGCGATGGAAGTACAGTCCATTCAGTATGTTGTACTGGTCTTGAGAAGGACAACAGCAACAAAAAACTCAAGTAAAACATGGCTTGTAATACAAACATGGGTAACTGTGATGTTAAGGACATTTCAGGGAAATCCTTGTGATGGCTGCATTGTCAAGTGCTTCTACTATTTGATCTTGTCTTCTATTCTCGTACGTGTGGACATCCTTATAAGATTCAGAAACAATCCTAAAATATTATCATCAAAACATGACTGGCTGTAGCAAATGTTTTGACCATCTCATCAGAATAAAGACAAGTAATGTTTTTTTGCTTCCTCTTCCATCACAGATGATCATAGGGGAGTGCCTTTCAGTCTATCTAAACTGCGTCAAATCAAAGTCTTTCTGCAACAGTTATGTGGCCTGTATCTATAAGGCCATTGGCACCTTCTTGTTTGGTGCCGCCATGAGCCAATCACTCACTGACATTGCCAAGTATTCCATCGGCCGGCTGAGGCCACACTTCCTGGATGTGTGCAGACCGGACTGGATGCAGATCAACTGCACAGGAGGGGCTTACATTGAGGACTTCGTCTGCAATGGGGATTCAACCAAGGTCAATGAGGGAAGGTAGGTAACACCAAAGACTTTAGAATACCCAAGACGTGTCACTTGTATAGTTTTGAATGGGGACAAATGCAACGCTTAATATGGGCACTATATCGCAGGAAGCCCCGCCTTCTGAATGAAAGAGCCAATCGCTAACCGGTAAAGCCGTTGGAGAAGTTCCACTATTTGAGCAAAATAAACAACATTTATGATACAGTTGTTGTCAGATTTCATTGGTGATTTCAAATATGAAATGTAATCGTAAGTTTGGCGAACAGTTTTGGAGAATTTGATGTTTCCCCATTCAAAGAGATAGGAGCTGCACTTGCATGCCTGAGAGGCATTTCAAAGATGGCCGCCGAGTGACATGACTTGCCTTAAAGGGACTTTGGTAACACTCCCTTATAGGTCACTAGTAGTTACTCGTTACCTTACAGCGGTAGTTCACACAAAAATGAAAATTCTGTCATTAATTACTCACCCTCATGTCGTTCCAAACCTGTAAGACCTTCGTTCATCTTCGTAACACAAATTAAGATATTTTTGATGAAATCCGGGAGCTTTAACACGTTCAAGTCCCAGAAACGCTGTAAGGACATCGTTAAAATAGTCCAATGGTTCAACAGTAATTTTATGAATCTACAAGAGAAGAAATCGATGAATAAAGCCGTTTTTGTATTCTTGGTGCACAAAAAGTATTCTCATAGCTTCATAAAATTACTGTTGAACCACTGTCGTCATATGACATATAAAATAACTATTTTAATGATGTCCTTACTACCTCTCTGGACCTTGAATGTGGTAGTTGCGTTGCTGTGTATGCAGGGTCAGAAAGCTCTCAGATTTCATCAAAAATATCTTAATTTGTGTTCTGAAGATGAACAAAGGTCTTGCGCATTTGGAACAACATGAGGGTGAGTAATTAATGACAGAATTTTGATTTTTGAGTGAACTATCCCTTTAACGTGGGGTGCTCCTGGGGATCACTTCCAAAACACCTGCCTGGAAGTTTCTAGTCATCCTGAAGACCTTGTTTAGTTGGTTCAGGTGTGTTTAGGAAATAAACTCTACAGGAAGGTTGCAGGATCCAATTTTACACCTGAAGAACCAACTGTCCTGCAGAGTTTAGCTCTAGCCCTAAATCAAGGTCTTCAGGGTCACTCAAAACTTCTAGGTAGGTGTGGCGTCAAATGTTGCAGGTGCTCAAGGAGCAGAATTGGACACCCCTGCACTAATGGGTGTCCTGCTCTGGATGGAAGAGTTGCAAGAAAGGTTTTTTCCTTGGGGTGGAATTAGGAATCCCTCAAATTTGTTCTTTGATGTGGTTCCATCCTGGAAACTTCCCAGCCACTCTAGCCTGCATCTGCATTCCTTATTAGACAAGCTTGTCCCTCAAAATAACTTTTCCTCTGAACCTTTTCAGATAGATGGGTCTGACAAGGAATTAGATGTAGTTCTAAGGATTTACACGAAGGTGTCCAATTAGCAGAACCAGTTCATATGTGCCATGAGTACTTTATATCTGGCATTGCACTGAGAAAAAACTCCCTCATTAACATTGAAATGAAGGGTGTTTCCAATGTCTTTACCATGAACTCTTTTTGGGGTCAGTTGTCCACATTGTTGGCCACCCAAGCTCTTGGTGAAAATCTGTGGTTCACACGCTGTAGTGGTCTCTAATCCTGCGGTTAGCCGTTTCAGAGCACGCAAGCTTTCTGTTTGGGTTCTTGGGCCAGACTCAAGGCCAGCAGTATCCCAGGCCCTCTCAGAATGCTCTCATTTAACATAGGTGTGGTTCCCATCTCTCTCTCTCTCTCTCTCTCTCTCTCTCTCTCTCTCTCAGAAGAGCACCTCTTTTGTGGTGGTCCAGTGTTTGCCTAGGAGACGATGCCATTTATAGAGCAAATAAAGAGCAGTAGAGGGTCTGAGCCCAGAATAACCCAATCACCTTTCACACGAGAGTGTTCTCCTCGGGAAAATTTTGTCTTCTTGATAGGCAAGCAAGTGTATTTGCATGTTAAAAGGGTGAGAGTTATCCAGATCTAGGTATAAATTATTAAAAAATCTGAAGCAGGTCTTCAGTTCTTTGAGTCCGTGTTGCCCTTTCGTTCAGTTTTATCCTCAGGCACTCTCAGAATATGCTGTGTGACGAAGAAGACCAATGCTGGTTTGGACCCTATTGACTTTTATGAACAAACAGTTGATGTTTTGAAGAATTGATTCTTCGGTTATACAGTAGAAAAAAAAAGTAGTTTTGGAAGGACATGAGGGTGAATAAATAACATTTTTTATTTTTAGGCAAACTATCCTTTTCATTCAAAGTTTGTTCCTAAGTGTATAAAGGTATTTTCACACTGAATGAAGTACTGATGTTCTTAGTTAATCAGGTAATAATTTAACTACAATCAGCATTACATAACCCAATAACAAACCAGACCCAAACTGGTCCATTAAATACCATCATTGTTACTGAGTGACTAGGAAATGGGATAAATGTTTGTAGATTTATACGTTTTACTTCATTGATTTTTCCATTGGAAAATACCCATTATCTGTCAGGCTGGGCTATATTGATTCAGCGGAGTAATCTTAAGGAGTTCATTCCGCTGAACTTCTCCATTACAGCTTTGTTAGCAAACACAACCTACCATAATCTTATCATGAGAGTACAAGCTTTAAGGACATGCGGCTAAAGTTCACAGCACATTTGAACCCTGAAATAAACACATCAGACCTGGGGTCAATGTTCAGTGAAACTCAAAGACAACATTGAATTATTTTTTTAAACTGCTTCCCTATCAAAAGTATTTGACTCTTAATCCTGAAATAGACTGTTTAAATTCAGATAAGATTACAAGCATTAACCAGAAATATAACCTAGAAATTATTCTTGAGTTTGTGTGCACTTTTTGGAGGGGGTATTTTTAGGGACTCCCAATGATTTCTGGGAATCTTTGCCCAGCGTGGGGTTGAGTGTTAGGATTTCTTCCCATCAGCTTGTCAAAGTAATTCTTTGTTTGTGTTTACAGTTTCCAAACAAATGTCAGCTTTGATTTTAGGGTTTCATACTGTTGCACAAGCACACGTCTACATGTAGTGGAAGTTAAACAGACCTTGTTTTGCCCACTTGTTGGAAACTATCGTTCTACTCCGATCACTCCTTCAAACCTTTAAATGAGTAATGATTTTGACAACAAGACCTGTAAGGTGATAGCATAATGATTAATATTTAAGCATAATTCACATTTCTCAGAGGCCCAGTGTAGTGTCGACTAAATTAACTTCAGTTGGTTCCTGTGAAAGGAAGTCTGGTACATTCCCTCGGGCAGGAGATAACATGAAAAAAAGCCACGTCGTAAACCGAGGAAGAATCAGGTAGCATGGGATCTGTAGTAACACGAAAACACAACATGACCGTGTGTTAGTGAGGTCGTCACGTGAGGATCAGCGAAGTCACATGCTGTACAAGTTAAACCTCTCTCACAAACAATGAGTTTGAACAGTCTTTTCCTTTCTCATAGCTTTATCTTCAAGCAAGAATGCAAGCCGAATGGGCACGGCTCCTTCGCCCAACGCTCCAGTTCTTCCTGATCGCTGCCTCCGTCTATACGGGACTGTCCCGTGTCTCAGACTACAAACACCACTGGAGTGATGTACTCGCAGGACTCATACAAGGAGCCATCGTGGCTTTACTAGTGGTGAGTGACACGATAAACAACACACAGGTGATTTCTGCTTGCAGGAAGTCAGTGTGAATTCTGCTCATTTAAAGGAAGTTCACCCAAAAATAAAAGTCGCTTTTCCACCGAAATTACCTGGAACAATGTCCCAGGAACTTGCTTCCCTGCAGACCTGTTACTGTCTGCTTTTTCATCGCGGTCTAAAGTACCGTGAAGATTAGGCAAATAGTCTGGTGACGTAGGACTGTGCTGGACTGCTCCTCCCAGTCCAGGGACGTTTCTCGATACCAAGTAGGGCTGTTAAAAAAAAAATGTGAATTTCGAATATTCGTCGAATTTAAAATAAAAATCCACATTCGAATGCAAAAATGTTGCATTCGAATTTTAGGTGTGCGTTGAGGCGGCAGCCTTATCAGTGGTGCCTTATCAGCCTTATTCAGTCACCCTAACTGAAATTATGCATTTTAAATTAGAATATAATTTGAATTTTGATAATATTTAAGTGAAAAATTCAAATAAATTTTTTCAGCCATTTTGACAGCCCTAATACCAAGTATGCAAATTTCAGACTTGCGTCCTCCGTAGTTCGTACTTTGCGAGTTCGACTCGGGAGTGTGAACTCCCGCGGATGGGACGACGCAAGTCCAGTAATTCTGCGAACAGCGGCGTACTTGATAACGTCAGTAAGCTCGCCTTGCCTACTGCAATTTTCTTCACTGTATTTACAATAAGACAAAATATGATATCAAACACCACTGGCTCTTTTCGTTTTCATTTTAACATATTAAACATATAGCCGCAGAAATGTGTCTCCGAAACCGGCGAAGCACATTTTCAAATAGGCGGTCTTTATAAATAAACTGCAGATTTGAGGTTTAAACAACTACATTCTCACCTGAAATACTCTTAAAACTATTCATGACACAATAACATTAATATTTAGAAAATTATGTGAATATATGGTGGTTGAAATACAATGCTGCGTGAACCAATCAGCGTGTTCAGCGCCCAAGTCCCGCCCCCGAAAGTTCCGGACCTTTAAAAAAGTACTACCTCTCGAGCAGAGACTTTCTGAGGGGCAAATTTTTACCCGGAACTCTATTTAGAATCTGGTTCCTGCGGTGGAAACACACAGAGTACCGGCCCAAAGTCCCTAGATCCTGGGGAATGTTCCTGCGGTGCAAACATGCTTTACTTGTCATTACTTCCTTGTGTCACTCCAAACCCATATGACTGTCTGATGTTTATGGAATAATAGAATCAGTATTATTTTAGTATTTTTTTATTTTTTTAAAATGTCTATATAATATTTAGAAAATTATGCGAATATATGGTGGTTGAAATACAATGCTACGTGAACCAATCAGCGTGTTCAGCGCCCAAGTCCCGCACCCGAAAGTTCCGGACCTTTAAAAAAGTACTACCTCTCGAGCAGAGACTTTCTGAGGGGCAAATTTTTACCCGGAACTCTATTTAGAATCTGGTTCCTGCGGTGGAAACACACAGAGTACCGGCCCAAAGTCCCTAGATCCTGGGGAATGTTCCTGCGGTGCAAACATGCTTTACTTGTCATTACTTCCTTGTGTCACTCCAAACCCATATGACTGTCTGATGTTTATGGAATAATAGAATCAGTATTATTTTAGTATTTTTTTATTTTTTTAAATACTATAGTGTACATCAGGGTTATCTTTAAAATTAAAATATTTTTTAAGTTATTTCAGTTAATGTTTTCCCATTTTCTTTAAGATTAACTTGAAGTACTAAAAAACTAAAATTGAAATGAAAGTAACAAGAACTATCTATATAAATATAGACAGGCATTTAAACACACACAATTTAATTATATAATTGTAAGATAAAAACTAAAATATAAAAATGGAAACTAATTTAAAATAGTTTTACTAATAGTATATCAATAATACTAAAATAATTCTGGTATTCATTAATAGTTTATATTAGCTTACAATTTATTTAATTTTTATGTTTTTATGAATATTTCCATTTTTTATTTCAGTTTCAGTCATTGGTATTTCAACGCAAGTTTAAAAAAAAACAACTTTCATTTAATTTATATTTTAGCTTTATTATTTAAATTAAAAACAATTTTAATAGTTTTAGTTAACAGCACTGAATAGAATTGAACAATGTCTAGAGTGCTTACATTTAGAACTAAAAATAATTGCATCAGTTTGAAATTCTTCAGCTAAACTCTCAAAAATGTTATTTAAACAAAAGATCAAAATATTAAAAAAATTGGCAACTTAAATTTCTGGAACTTTTTTTTGTCAGCTCCAGTCCCTTTTAATACACATTTAATTGCGTTTCACAGAAGAAATAAGTAGGGGTTTGAGTGACTTATATTTTCTGTTGTACAGTATAAGCACTAAACACTGACATTTCAGACTCTGCCACCGTGACTGTAAACCTCAATCATATCACCTCCTCTCATGCCCTACAGGTTTTCTGTGTGTCGGATTTCTTCAAAAAGAAAGTCGAACCACAGGAGGCGGCAGAGATCCCACACACCACCTTACAAGAGACACCTACGAATGGAAATCATTATGAAAACCCAAACTAAGCTATGATGAGCCTCTGTGGATGGGAAGGGGTTTCAGCGTGCACCCACTATGAGGGCAGACCACTAGGGTGGAAACCTGTGAATGTAACCATGCTTTCTATGTTCTCCAGACGCCCCTTTCTGGGGATTTCTCTATGGACTCTGTCCCACGTTGCCTTGGCTGGACTGCTTCTGCTGCTACCACAGCTTCCTCTGTATCTCCAAAAACTAATGTGTGTACCTCTATTAAGCCACAAAAGAAAAACCTTTTTTTATCTGTATGAAAACAAGAATCACTATACAGTCTTTTTTTTTTTAATTAAAATTGTTAAAATTATGTACAATATGTTGCGCTTTTATTATGGAAACAAAAACCCATTATGCTCGTTGACAAACACAAATAAAACGATTATGTTTCATGTAAATTCTGTCCTTCACTGTTTTGATGCAAAATGAAAAAAAAAAAAGTAGAAAAAAAAGTAGCAAACACAGAAAAACATAACCCTCAGGATTCACAGGTAAAGACTGGCAGCAAACACGATATCCCTCTTAATCTTCGTTATACCTGTGAAAAACAAGAAAATGTGTTTGAGTTTCAAAACAAAACCCAGTCACCCTCAAAACTCTGACAGAAGTAGAAAAAAATGTGAAAAGCAGTGTCAAAGTGTGGTTTAAAACAAAGCTGTGTTCCAAAATCTAGCGTGCTGCCTAGCTAGACAGCATTTTAAGGCATCATAGACATGCTACACCAACACAAAGGCTGTTCCATAAGTTATGATATCTTACTTAGGCCTTTGTATAAGGCAGTGGCTGTATGTGAAATCAGCTTATTCCCTCAATCACTGTTCCCTGTATCACTCCAATAATAGTCTGCTGAATGAAAACGAGCGCGTGAAGTCAGACTCCGACACAGTGCATAGTTATTCTGTAGTGGCTAGCCGTTTTCCATGTACATCGATTGCTGTGCATTATGAGATTGAATGAGTGCACTTGATAATGTCCATTATGGTTTCAGACACAAGTGACTAAAATATATAGGGGTTATTTCAGACACTAACACACATTGTGTGTTGCACATATCTTTTACAAACAATACCATAATGCACCGCAACAAAGTCAACGGTAGATGACTACAAATGTACTTTTCATTCTACACTGGACAGTATTGATAAACAATACTGCAATTTAATTAAAATGGACTATATATATATATTTTTTTTTTACTTTTGCAACATGTTAGCTTCCAACTCTATTAGAATCGATTTTGACGTATGCATTTGTTAGCTAATCAATTACTGCGTAATTAGCTTAGCAATACGTGAACATCCAACTCTATTGGAATAATTTGATCCATGTATTTGTTAGCTAATCTAACATTGTATAATTAGTAACATGCTAACATCCAACTGCATTAGATTAAATTTCCTATCCATTTGTTAGTAGTGCTGTCAAATGATTAATCGCGATTAATCGCATCCAAAATAAAAGTTTGTTTACGTAATGTGTATATTTATTATGTATATATAAATACACACATATACAGTATATATTTTGAAAATATTTAGATTTTTGTTGGAGAAATAGAGCAAAAACAGGAAATACAAATCACACAAAGCACTCTAAATGCACACGCGCACAACCTGCTAGACTTCATCACCTAATACGTGCACTCTGTAGGTGTGTTTTGTGTTTGCTTTTCGCGATATACTCATAATATCAAATCGCACATCGTTAAAACAACAATTACGATATTATGGCAGACCATACATATCGCACACCCCTATGTTTAGATTTTTATAATGCGTCTTCTTATCGATCCACCAGTTCACATTTAAAGCTCTGTGTGTTTGCAGGGTAAAAACATGGGTCGATTTTCGCATTGGTCTGAACTCTGAACAAAACAACAGTTTTATTGAAAATGCTCATTCATTCTCTGACAGCAGGTGGAGCGTTTGGTAGAAATATCACTGTTTCCCCGGTAACGGCTGAACACAGAGCAGCGCAGCACCGGATTTTGAACGTGCAGCGCTCATGTTTCATAGCCTTTTGAAGTTTAATCGTCACATTGAGCCATATCGCAATTCTGGTCTTTCCGTCCCCAAATGTAAGACCTCTTGAAATCATAATTAAGACTTTCTTGTACAATTTAAGACTTTTTAAGACCCTGCGGAAACCCTGTATCAGCATGCTAACATCCAACTTTATTGGAACCAATTTTGACCAAAGAATTTAACATTGAATGCTGTACAATTAGCTTGGCAACATGCTAACATTAAACTCTACTGGAATCCATTTTGACCCAAGTGTTTGTAAGCTAATCAAATACTGTATAAGTAGCTTAGCAAAATGTTAACATCCATCTATATTAGATTTGATTTTGATGTGTTTGTTAACTAATCGAATACTGTGCAGATTAGCAGCACGCCAACAACAATACCTATTGGAATCAATTTTGATTAACATTTTTATGCTTATTAAAACGCCATGTTATTAGCTTAACATGCTAAAGAGCTTTCTTGCAGGATGCGTACGGTGGAAACGCATGAATGCATATGCTTCTAGATACACAAGCTTCGTTTCATGCCTGGTTTCATTATAAAAACTATCAGACGACAAATAAAAATGTAGCAAGTATATGATGGAACGAGTCAAGCGCAAAATGTTTTTCCCTTTAAAATGGCAATAATGAGCAATTTAGCTGAATTGCATGTTTATTGCTAGCTATCTAAACAACACCACATCTGGTTTAATGAAACAGACATTTAAAGGGAACTCTAGCGCCCCCTTGAGAATGGAGGTCTGTTACAGCCAATGTTCAGCATGCTCAAGATTGCATACTTCCGTTAACTTCTTATTGACCTTAGAAGACAGCTCACGAAATGTAAAAAAAAAAAAAACAAAAAAAAAACTTGTAAATTAAATAACGAGTGAAAATACTGAACAGCAATATTGAGATGATCTTGGATTGTGGATTAGTTTATCTTGTATCTCACGTCCACAGGTTCTCAGAATTGATCAATAATTAAATCTTTCCAAGACTGTTTACCAGTCAAGTGCTCAAAGCTGCCCACAATAAACTGGATACTCTGTGCACGTGGCTCTATTTAGCTCAATGAGTCACACTACGAGTCTAGATCATGTCTTACCAGTGGCAAACTTATTCTCCAGCTCCGTGTTTCCAATGGCCTTGGCTGCCTGGCACATCTGCCTCAAGAGCTCCTCCAATCTGCGCATACAGCGGATAATACTGCCTGAGAAAGAGAGAGAGAGAGTTAGTCCTCCTCGCACTTACTACATACCAACCACATATGGTCATTTTCAGTGCTTGTAACCCGTAGTTGCAATGTCCAGTTGTATTAGCAATGTTTATTTCTATGAAACTTTTCTTGGCACAAGGGATTTTGCTGGCATGATGTTCTAAGATCTCTATTGAGAGCAGGGCTGCGTTTCACAAAAACATTAGCATAAATACATTGTAAACCCACTGAAACCAATGGAGCTACGATCAACTTAGGCTTACGATGCTTTTGGGAAACGCAGCCCAATTCAGTTTGAGTTGAAAGGGCATGAGAGAAAGAGAATAATGGAACTTCTCCATTTTTCATAAACATCTCTCCCTCACTGCACAATTTATCACTACAAGTGTTTTGCTGTTTGCTAATGCACATGAACGCAGCCAAAATCTCACTCAGGAGCTGGAGCACGGACAGATGGGGGATTTTCTTGACAAGACATGAGATCTGCGTTTCAAAACTCACGTCATGCTTCAGACATGGCCAAATCTCAGAGCAGAGGCTTCTGGGAGAAGATGTGCTGAAAATACATTTTAAATCCTTTTATATCACAACAGGCCCCATGCTGCACTTATGAAGTCAGGACCAAATACAGCATCACTGATTCCTAATAGTTTCACAAACTAATTACGTTTGCTCATTTCTGGGAAACAGGAATGATATGAAAATAGTATTTTTTTATAGTAGAATTAAGTATAAGCTATTGCTGGGATTTAGGGCTGGGCGATACGGGGAAAAAAATCTAGCAATCATCCATCTGCCTATCCATCTATCGTGTAAGCAAGTGCATTAAAGGTGATTTTTTTCCTCCCCAATCAGAGGAGCCATAACATGGACCAAATAGGCACTATTAGATTGCAGATTCAAAATCTTTAAAATGTTGAATAAATAAACAAAGCAAAAAAAAGTTACATGCATAGGCACACTTTTGACTAAATGATTAAAAAAAATAAACAATTTTAATTTAGTTTTTTACAGTTTTATCTACAACAACATTGTAGATAAAGTGAAGAGTTGTGAACACTCATGAGAAGTGATTCAATGAAACC
Source organism: Sinocyclocheilus anshuiensis (assembly GCF_001515605.1). Lineage (NCBI taxonomy): Eukaryota > Metazoa > Chordata > Actinopteri > Cypriniformes > Cyprinidae > Sinocyclocheilus > Sinocyclocheilus anshuiensis. The sequence continues at coordinate 1,168,748 of NW_015539915.1, forward strand.
AATGGTCTAACGGTGTATGTACACCAAAAGTGAATGAATATTCGCATCACGTTATCGCTCTAGATTACTCGCAGATGTTTTTCATGTCATTTGCGTGAATAAAACCATTGCATAATGCACTCCATTTTCTGATACAGCCGGACATGTCAAACTGGATGTGTCAAACTGGACGTGTCAATAAGCTCTTCGCTGATTCGTTTTTGCAACGCGTCACGTGAATTGTCCGCTGAAGTTGACATTTTTCAACTTGTGCGGAAGACGCGTTTGAGGCATATATTGCACGTTCGTAGCAATCGCGTCGCCCAATTCACATAATTTGCATTGCTTGGCACGAATTCGCATCTATTCATGTCTTTACATTGACTTTGTATGCAATCTACTCGCGCAAATAATTAAATTTGCTTTCGGTGTGCACACACTTCAATTAAATCACAAAAATATTGTAAATATTTGATAGATAAATTTGTTGCGAGATATATTTGTTACGAGTAAACTAGTACCTTCAAACACATCTGTCATTTTGCATATCTGAGAGAATGAGGAGCCGTTGGCCCAGGTGTAGACCACATCCATCAGGTGCGGGCGGAACTGGTTCAGGTAAGTGTCCTCATCCACTTCCAGCTTGGCCTCTGCGGACACCTTAGCAATACGCTTGGCACATTCCTACAACCACAGCAGAACGCGAGTCATTCATGATGATACGGGATCAGTAAAGGCAAGAGTCTAGATGCTTAGAGAGCTTATGATGGAGGTGACGTTTTTCAGAAAACACACCGCTTCAGAAGACTTATTATGGGGAACAAGATTAGGAAAAGAGCAGCTGGGACATTCTGCAAAACTTCTTCTTTTGTGCTCCACAGGCTCAGTAAGTGACAATTTTATTTTTTAAGTGGACTATTTCTGCTTAGTTTTATGCTTGTTTAGTAGCGGTTTAAACAACCGTGAACAGTTTACCGTCACAGCAACTGAAGCTGTGAAATGAGGCCATCAAACTGACCTACATGTGCCCACACACAAACACTTCACACATAGTAAAAACAGTCAAACTGTTCCAAACCACGTCTTTGGAGGATCAGACTGACCTATCCGATTAATCCATGAACGCAAACAGTGGCGGGAGTCTAAGTGTTATTTGGTAAATAGTAAGCCTGTAATGTGAAGAATTTCAGGGAGGCTGACAAAAACGTCTCTCTCAAACACAGTACCTGCATCTGTCGAAGCGGTCCGGCCAGCTGCTCCGTCAGTTTGGGCATCTCGTTAGCCTGTTGATGGATAGAAGCTAATTAAAACAAGGGAATGAAGGGACACTGTCATGAACAATTATACCAACTGGATTGAACACACAAGATGGGTTGTGCACTTTCATTTTCTAAACCATGCGTAAAGGGAATGAGATCCGCCAGGCTTCATGGGAGAGGCTTTAAGTTGTGAACACCGAATCAGCATGGAGGACATCAAATAACTGTTAAAAATGTGGACTGACTTCTCAACAAAAGCATACTCATTAGTGGGAAACAGTACAACCAATATTTTCTGGTAATGATGCATAATTATCTGCCGCAAGAGACACTGCTTGGCAACCATAAACAGATAAAACTCTGCATCATGTGACAAAAATGTGCATTTGTAATTAATGGGTTAACAACTAAAAATGTCACATAAAAATACACATCTTTGTTTTTTATTTTTTGAAAGTTATTATTTTTATTATATATTTTTCCAGCATGTTTCTGTATGGTGATTGTACCACATGAGGCAAAAAGTTTTTCAAATACTATTAAGCAGTAAAGCATCATAATATTATTTTGTCATAAGAAATAAAGGGTTATGCCAAACTAAAACATTTTCTTTTCAAGAATTTCATCCGTTTATTAAGGCTTTTTTTATTCATTATGCTTTCAGGACACTTGTAGCAGATTTTTGACTGTGCAAAAACAAATAATAATAACATTTTAATTTGAAAATTAAAAACATAAGAGGTGTATTTCATTGAGATCAGGAATGTCCAAATCACATGTCCCTTTTAACATCCATATTTTTATGATTTTGGAGTGGGAAAGTGTCTGTTTTTAATCTTTCCGGGGGTTCATGGCCCTGGGCGACACTCTTTC
>NW_015539915.1:1171553-1181800 GCF_001515605.1 Sinocyclocheilus anshuiensis
AGTTTCATGGTAAATCACAACATGCTTAAGATCTCTCTCTGCCACCTCCAGTGGATTGTTTTTTTCTTCCTATCCCGTCTTTCCCACCATCTTATGACAGGTGAAAAGTCTCTAAACTGACAGATGACTAAAGAGAAGAAGCAGCTGAACTATGGCACACACAATCCATGCGCTCCACGTGCAAACCAACATGCACGACAAATGGCACAACGGGGTCAGACATAACACTGGGTCAACAAATGGTGTGTTTGTTTATCTGATTATCAGATGTTATAAACTTATACAATATTCGATATTTGACACACAATATTAATTTACCATTAATGGGGAAGGAAATGCTTTCCACATGTTCATTAGACATTAAAAATGAATGCAAACAACTTGTTTGTTCACAATTAATCTTGTGTTTAATTGCTACCTAATAATAATAATTTAGGGCCCCTATGAAATCAAGTTTATTTTTTCCTATATTTTGTTTTCCCATTTAGTTTTTTCTGGATTGCATGTTTTCTAATTTAATACAAATTTATCATCAAAAATGGTGTCAATTGTCACGAATTAATAAAACTTCTGTTTGAAGTTTTATTAATTCATGTCATTAGACAAATTTTTGATGATAAATTAAACTTCTAAAATGTAATCAAATGAAAACCATATAATTTAATTAATTTACAGCAAAATATTTGTTTCGTCTGTCTAAATATATAAACATAAATATGAATTGAAACAAATTGTAACATGGAACCATACATTTAAACAAATCAAAAATATTTTGGTTATAGGATATTCCTTAAAAATAATATTATTATTACTTTGAGAAGTACATTTTAGTATACAACAGTAATATATTTCTGTCATAATTTCTTCAAGTTAAACCGAACTTTCATTTTGGTGGTTTGTCATTAAGATCTTTGAGTTCCAGTGTGTATTCAGAGGTAGTTTTTCTCAAATGAAACCGTGAAAAGTTTGTGAAGTGAATCTCAGCTCTGTAGATCGTTTTATTTCTGACTTACTCTAGAAAGTGAAGTGACGTGTGGCCCATACTCGGAATTTGTGCTCTGCATTTAACCCATCCAAGTGCACACACACACCGTGAACACACACCCGGAGCAGTGGGCAGCCATATTGCTGCGGTGCCCGGGGAGCAGAAGTGGTTCGGTGCCTTGCTCTATGGTCTCACCTCAGTCGTGGTATTGAGGGTGGAAGAGAGTGCTGGTTATTCACTCCCCCAACCGACAGGTCCTGCCGGAACTGAGACTATAACCCGCAACCTTCGGGTTACAAATCTGACTCTCTAACCATTAGGCCACGACTGCCCCTCTATATGCTTGCGCTACTTCAGACAACAGGACAAATGGATTTGGAACTGTGCAGATAACCGTGTAGACAGCCTTAAAGGGTTAGTTCACCCAAAAATGAAAATTAGGCTGCGTTTTACTCACCCCCGAGGCATCCTAGGTGTATATGACTTTCTTCTTTCAGATGAATCCAGTCGGAGTTATATTAAAAATTGTCTTTGATCTTTCAAGCTGTTTAATGCCACTCAGCGGGTGTTGCATTGCTTCAGTCCAAAAGAAGTTAAATAAAAAGCGCCCATCCATCAAAAGAAAAAGTGTCTCACACGGCTCCGGGGGGGTGAACAAAGGCCTTCTGTAGCGAATCGATGCGTTTTTGTAAGAAAAATATCCATATTCAAAACGTAATAATCACTTAGCCGTGTGAGACACTTTTTTTATGGATGGGCGATTTTTATTCTTTTATTCTAGTTCTTTTGGACTGATGCATGCAACACCTGCTGAGTGGCATTAAACAGCTTGAAAGATCAAAGACAATTTTTAATATAACTCCGACTGGATTCGTCTGAAAGAAGAAAGTCATATACACCTAGGATGCCTCGGGGGTGAGTAAAACGCAGCCTAATTTTCATTTTTAGGTGAACTAACCCTTTAAGGGCATGTAGACATGGTGACAGCCTTTCAAAAGATTTTTGTTGTTTTATCTCTCCCGTTTCTTTTAGTTAAACCATGAACAGTGCTGCAATCTTGTGGACAAATGAATTGGCGCCAAAAAAATTAAAGGCGCATGTGCGCATAGTATGCGCATAGCCCGATTTTCCCAACTGCATGTACCATACTGATGACAAAATTTAAGTCATGTGCAGGTCACTCTGGTATGTAAAAGACCTTCTCTGATTGGCTAAACTCATTTCTCAAAAGTATTTTTACATTGTAGCATTGTTTAATTTTTGATTCTGACTGCATATGAAATTGGAAAACTTCCAAACTAACAAAACTTTTCTTGCAAAATAGCTTTCAATATCTATACTATTGAATCTATGGTATCAAATATATGGCATACTACCAATATACTAGACTTGTGCCGGTATTCGGTAATGCGATATATCACGGTAATGAATATGCACGATATTGTTATCGTGAGCACTTCTAAATACCGTGAATAATTATATATTACAAATTATTCAAAATTTTGAATGCATTTTAAGAATACTTTTCCCATAATGAGCTAACATGAACTAAGACTTGTATTTTTTAAACAAAGATTAATAACTTCTGTAGCAAATGTAGCTATTGCTCATTGTGAATGTTAATGCATTAACTAAGGTTAACTAATGAGGTCTTATTGTAAAGTGATACCTATTGGTCTTTATAGTTCTTTTGCACTTTAATCTGTGTAAAACTTTTAATTTTATACATTTTTCTGTATTGCTTTATTGCATTTAAATGTTCAGTTATTTTTGTTATAAGAAAAAAGTTATTAAACCTGTTATACTGTATTATGGCTTTTTTTTTTATACTAAATTTCAATATCGTGATAATACCGTATACCATGATAAAAGCATTAGCAATTAATCGCAACATGAAAATTTGATACCGGTATATCCCTACGATATACATTAAATTAATTTGCATGTATTATTCAATGAACATGGCACAAGCTTCACAAGTCTCAAATAGAAGCTGGGCCTTTGAATAACCTCATTCCCTGCATTCATGACCATTTCAGGCCAAACACAACAGGTTATTTGGGCCCATAACTGTCATAACCCATTGACTTCTCTCATATTACATCCCGACCACATTTCAGCATGTGCATGATGACATTTTGGCCTTACGTTTTCCTGGAAGACAAAGCAGCTGAGGAGCGCAGTGGCCTGCTCCGCCGTCAGGTCGTTGAACAGCCCGTTAAACACCATCTCTGTCAGCAACAGCTCATCTGCACTGCAAACACACAAGAACACCACAGGATGGTTTAGAAACGAGCCCGAGTGTTGTAAATAACAGCTGTCTGAGTAAAATTTTGTTTTGTTTGCTTTTAATGCATGTCTTTTAGCTGGAATTGTTTAGAACAAGGACTTGTGAATGTGAACACAAAATATAATTGAACGACAACCGTGCTTATTTTTGTTTTCTTGGTAACCAACCTGCTGATCTCACAGGCCACACGGCCTTTCATCTCGATGACATCAGAGGAAGTGGCGAATCCCAGGCGCCGCAGCACACGCTTCCTGCACTTCAGCTCGTCCATCTGCAGCACGGTACGTGCTTTCTTTAGCTCACGCTTCGCCGCTTTAATGTCGCCTGCAATCTGAAACACAAGCACATTGACAGTAAGAAAAGACATACTTCCTGTTTTAAATGTGATTTAACACATCAGAAATGTTACCCAAACATACATTTCAAAGATGCATGTTCCAGGAAGAAACAAAACAGCAGATACTCACAGTCACAACACACCTGTCGCACACTCATGTACACCCTTAAAGGTTTCCACAAACAAACGACATCTGTAAACATGCACTTGAACGTGTAAGGTTAAAACCTTTGCGTGTAACGCATTAAAACAACCTTGATGAAGGCATCACAGAAAACATGGCTGAAGCTAGGGCTGGGACAATAAATCGATGCATCGCGTTTCGTGGATCGATTTGAGATTTTCTCTCTCGAATCGATTCTGAGCTTAGTTTTTAACAGCAGATGGTGCTCTAGGCTAGTTTTTAACCGCACACTCAAATGCTCACGAAGAAGAGCGCTTGTGCGTTCGGCTGAGTAATGTAAGTGGTTAAATGTACTTGCACATCGGCTTTTATGCTTTTATGATGGGAGATTAATGTAAGCACAGCCCACTGTGAACATCCTTGTAATTCGCTTCAACCTTTTCGAACTTTATGATTGATTATTTTAGGTTCAAATGGTGTACGTGTAAGGAACTGGAAGCAAGCAGAATTCGGCTATTTCTAAAGCACGCAGTGCCATCTGCTGTTAAAAACTAAGCTCAGAATCGATTCAAGAGAGAATCGCGATGCCTTTGGAAAATCTCAGAATCGATGCAGAATAATTTCTCGATTCGCGATGCATCGATTTATTGTCCCAGCCCTAGCTGAAGCATAATGTTTTAATGCACTGACTTTACACTGTTACAACACCATACCAAGCCAGTGAGGAGATAGTGCCACCATCTGTCTAAAGTGAACAAAACATGGGCAAAAATTTGTCTAACTTAGGAATAACTTAGACAAGTCATGTGACTTAATTCAAACTATTTCTGGGGACTGCAGAATACTGTTTTTACTCAAGATCATTCATTACCTTCTACGTCATTTAGAGTGGATTCATGTGCAATTACTACTCTTTCTTTAAAAGAAAAAAGTTAACTAGTCTTTTTACTGTACAACATCAGCAATTCTGTTGGGTATTTATGGAGATGACGACGACGACAAGCAGGAAGTGGGTCTCCATTTCAAAAACACTTGACACATTTGTCATTAGTATTTAGAGTTATTTTAGTATTATTTATATAAAATTGTAGTATTTAATACTTTAAATTAGCTTCTGTTTTTAGATTTTCAGTTTCCATTTCAATTTTTTTCATAAATTTCATTAATTTTATGTACTTGTCATTATTATTAGTTTGTTTTAGGTTAGTTTGTTAATCGTTTCCTCGATTAAATTTGAGTATTCGATAAAAAACAAACCAGCCTTGATTGCATTAACTGGCAAAATCCCACGGACGAGAATCCAAGAAAAGCATTATTAGACCATTTTCTAAGGCTGCATGATGTATTAAATCATTTAAAAATCATAATAAAGTATAGTGCTATTGTGAATTCACAAAGGCTGCGATTCAATTAAATAAATATATGCACTGTGGGTTTAGTATGCACAAAAACATATGATTACTTGCGTTTGATATTTTATTTGAACCAATTATTATTGCCTCATTGCTATTATACATGTATTTTAAGTCTAATAAAGTCTATTGTTTGCTTGGGTCTATTTTTATTACTACAAAAAATTATATGATTACTTGATTAAATCAACAGAATAATCGACTGATTACTCGATTACCAAAATAATCGTTAGTGACAGCCCTAGTCTGTTTTTAAATTTTTTTCACTTTAGCTTTTTATTTCAGTTTTAGTCATTTTAGCATTTCAACTTAAAAATAAAATGTAAACGGTGCCTTGAGGAGTAATTGAAAAAGTTTTTCATCTAATATTTTTCTTCAACTTTATTTTGAATAATGACAACATTTTTTATAGTTTTAGTAAACAATAATACTGAAAATACCACTCATACACTTGGCTGCAGCATTACCTACTAGTCAAAAGTTATGAATGGTGTATTAAAAGGATGGTTCACCCAAAACTGAAAATTATATTGACAGTAAGGTTAAACAGTGTTGGCCCACTACACTGCAGCTGATTCACCCCTTACAAGACTCACTGTCTGAGTGGCTCTAATGCCATTATCCACTTTAAGGCTTATCTGAGATCTTTCTAAAGTGATTCAGACACAGACTGAAAACAGGACACTGAGAAGAGCTAAACTGTTTTCAAGCAAAAAGGGCAAGAATCTCACTCCTCCAGAAACCACATCCAACAATCAACAATACATACTTCAGCATTCAATAATCATGCTGTTTTGTGTATTGCTAATGCTAATGTGTCGTCTAAATGCTATGTCCTACACTGACGCCTACAACTAGGGCATGAGCTCAGTGAACAATTGCGCCACTTAATAAACCAGAAAATATTTTCCTATCCTAGACAAGACTAAAATGCATTCAAATCAAAAACATTTTGTTTTACAATAGGTGACAAATATTATAATTAAAATTATTTAATTATATTTTAAATATTTAGTATATAATTCAGGCATTAAATATTTTAAATATAAAGCAAATAATTGTAAATATCCAAATAAGAGAAATATAATAAGCAATGTAATTTATACAGTAAATAAGTATCACAAAATTTTAGAATATTTAAGTATTAAAAACAAATACTGCATTAATATTAGAAATAATATAATTTACATATAAAATATATATTTTAATACAATGTTTGTGTGTGTGTGTATAAAAACAACAACAACAACAACAACACATTTGTTAACACATAAATTGAACATTTTATACTTTCCAATCTAGCCTGTTAGGAAATTTTCTTGGCCGCTATGAAGGTTTAGTTCTGGGGTTACTCCCTGTAGATCTTTATAAGACAGGGTTGATCTAACCAAAGGTCTAATCTGGTTTGGAGGGATATCCCAAGTCCCCATAATGCATCTGACCATTTCATTCCATAACATGCACACCCAACAACAAATATAACCCATGCACAACTCCTGCAGGGAACCTATTAAAACAAAAACACTTATCCCCTTAATGCCCCTGCACAATGTGAGCGATTATGGGGCCGCATGATTGTTTGTGATCTGATTTGAGTGCCTATTCACCCTGCACAAATGTCAGTTTCCCGCTTTTGTTTAGTTCTAGTGGACCTTCAAGATTTCAGCCGCAGGAAATGACATCCACCCCTTCTGGTGCGCCTTAAACAATAGAGCCATATTTTAAATGACATTTGCGACTCCTGCGCTGACCAGAAAAAGGTTGCGTCTATGAAAAGAAATGACATTTATATCAATCCCGCCATGACTTCTGCACATTCACTCATCCTATAGTGGACTCACCAGCGCTTTCTTCTCACACAGAGTGTAAACGGCCTCCAGGTTGGGGTCACTGTGCAGGGGGTGCGTGTACATCCTGTGCTCGAACGCCTCCACCTTCTGAATGACCTTCTTCAGCGCTGGATCCTTGATACCCATGTCGTCTATGGGATCTAGCAGAGGAATGCCATCTGGGAAACGTTTCTGGACCTCCTGGAAACCACAACCAGAAGCAGTCATGTGTTTTTATCTTTAAAACCTTTGAAATTATTATAATCACCACCATTCAACACCTTCCATTAGGAGATCAGTTGAGATGGACCACAGAAAAAAAAATAAAAAAATCACACGGCCACTCCTAGAGATTATTGTCCTCAACTGCCTTTAGAACAGACCGGTGAAATGTAAAGGAAGTGTGTGATTGTGCAGGGAAAGGTTCAGAATTACAAGATTAAGACACATCTGTACTGTTACTCCATGCAGAGCATAACAAATTACTTAATTTATTATAGTGTAGTATGTGAGGCAGTACGCAGACAGTAATAATATGCTACAGTGTCACATGACGTTCATTTGTTAGCCATTTCTTACAAGGCTTCTGCAGGTTTATGGAGATAAATTTAAGACTTCAAGACTACCATTTTAAGCAAAGATAACAAGGAATAAACTGAAGCGTTGCTAATAAAGACACATTTATAGACCATAGCGACATGTGTATGTGTATATATATCGGGGCTCGCAAAATCGCTAGCCCGATGTCCCGGGGCTATTGTGTTTTCCAGTCGGGCTACCAAAATGCATCACTGCCCTTGCCGACGGGCTATCTTGAACAGTGATATAAAATTTCTTCCTTGATTTGCGTTGTTCACTAGCTTGCAGGGGTAAAACGAATCATAGTTGATCGTTTGCACGTGTTTCTAAGTCTTGCCGATTTAAACATTTAAGTGTTTTAATCCATTCACGCACATTCGGAGCTGCGCGCACAGAGAGTCGCATTTCAGACAATGCGCATACACAGAATTGATTCCTCTTTCGCGTATCCTTGCATCCGTGGCCGCGTTCTTCACGCTGTCTTTGCTGCAGTGGAGCAGAACCTCCACCACAAATAACGGCTCAGCATCCCCAACTGCAGCCTACAACAGAGACATCACATTTTTTTGTGTCATAATCCAGTCATAATCCAGTTTTTCACAAAATGTCCACTTTACAAATGAAGTCGTTCAGGTTTTTGTTTGCTGCTGGCAAATTAATAACCAAGCGTTGATGTATTCATGTCATCATGACTGATGTCAGAAACCCCAAGGTTCAGAATGAGTCATTTTTGCAGCTTAGTTTCATAAAATGTTTTTTTGTTTTTCACTTGGAAGTCTTGAGTTCTGCAAGTCACAATGTAATAAGATGAAGTATAATTTGATTCCTCAAAATATATGACCCCTTGTAATACATTTGAGTTGGGCGCTTTAAGCACAAAAAGCATATGGCAATACCTTGACATTTGTCTTCTTTTGGAAATTGACGACTATACCCCAACCGAAATCCAGATCTTCTTTTTTCACCTGGATATGAAAAACCAAAAGAGTGTTTAGCATTTTCAGTGTCTCAACAAACCAAGAAAACCAAGCCTGTGAAGGCTACACCTTCCAACAAAAGTTGTTAGTTTAAATTTGGATGACACATTAACTGTATTTGTGTGCAGAGAAAGAGCTGCTGGACACTTACCCTGACCAGTCTGCCCGGCTGTAGGAAAGGCAGGCAGTATCTAGGTTTGTGAATAAATTCCTCAATTTCTTTGCCCAGTTTGGCCAGCTGCTGACGGATCTTGTAGTAGGTCACCACGCTCTCTTCATTAGGGATTCGTATTGCATTATACCCCTCCTCCAGCTTTTTCATCTCTGTGGGAATCACAGAAACAGAAATGAAGATAGGAATGATATAAATAACATCCAATAGACAACCCAATCACTGGTTATATGTGCAAGCAAAGCCAGTTTTAACTGAATTTTAACAGTTGAGTTGTTCTAAACCCACAACCAACAGGCTTTTCTATGAAACGCAAAAGAAAATATTTTGACGAATGTTTCCTGCTGCTCTTTTACAATGGTGAATGAACAATCAACAATTACAGAATTTGAACTATGTGAAAGATTCCTTTAAATCATAATAGTTCTTACTCTCCACAACACCAGGCACGGCTCTATAGTGCTGGAACTGGTAGAAGGATTTCTCCAGCATGTACTCTGGGTTGATCTCCTCCACACGCAGTAGATTGAGCACCATGTTGTAGGTCAAGTGGAACGCACTGTTCAGAGGATCCGCCGAACCCTACAGGAATAAAAGATGCTACTGAATAAATCATCAATATGACATGAATCCAACACAATCCACTGACACCCATATGGTGCGAGGAAGATGAGGTAAAACGTTTTCTGCAACAATAGGGCTGGGAGATATCAGATATTGTCAAATGGTTAAATGTATCTTCAAATGCATGTATTTGTTCTAAAAAATGTCTTAGATGTTTTTTCCTCAGAGAAATCCTAATTTCTCCTAAACAGCCACTGTTTTAAAATAGATTCAAAATGTTTAATTGAAATAAAAATACTCAAGGTATGTATTTAACAAATAAGATTCATTTACTAATTTCAATTTATTCAGTGTACTAATATGATATAATAAAAATATCAATATATTACCATCATGAAGTTTCAACAAATTTTTACACTGCATCAACGCATGAAAAATGACATGCAAAAACATTCATGAACATTTCAAGTAAAGACACAAATGAATAGGTGAATCAGAATTTTGAATCGACTCCCTGAAACAGTTTGAACTGATTCACAGAAAAACAGTTTTAATACTAAAGTATCAGATGCTACTAAAACATCTTACTGCTATTAAAATGTCTTAAAGGGGTCATATGATGCGATTTCAAGTTTTCCTTTCTCTTTGGAGTGTTACAAGCTGATTGTGCAGAGAGAGAGAGCGAGCAAGAGCGCGCGAGAGAGCGAGCAAGAGAGCGCGCGAGAGAGCGAGCGAGAGAGCGAGCGATTATGGTAAGGGGCGTTACATTTCTGACGAGTGCTTGCGGTCAAATTAAAAGCTTACTAGAACCATTGCAATATTTTATCTTCATATTTGATAATACAGTAGCAGCAAAATCAAACATAATGTGAATATTCAATAATCACCGGAGTTGCCAGGTTTTCACAGCAAAGCCCGCCCAATTGCTACTTAAAACTAGCCCAAAGCTAGCCCCATCGCATTCAGGGGGGGGGGGGG
>NW_015539915.1:1182459-1202439 GCF_001515605.1 Sinocyclocheilus anshuiensis
AGTAAAAATCGCGTTTTGGGGGGTAAAATACATGTTTTTTTGGCAGGGTTCCCCTGGTAAATGTCGCACTCCAGGGGCTAAAAGTCACGTTATTGGGGTCGCTTCAACCTGCAGACATGAAAAACAACCCGCGGCAACAGTGTTAATGTAGCCCAATTCAAAAATGTCTGAAATTTTAGGTTTTTTTTTGCTCTGTAGCGACGAGACTTTGCCAACTTCTCCCCAAATTGAGCTCTACGATCTGGCCAAGTTTCAAGTCTCTAGGCCTTACGGTTTGGCCTTACGGTTTGGTCTGCACGATCAGTTTTACGGCGGAATAATAATAATAATAATAAAAATCCTAACAATTACAATAGGGTTTCAGCACTGCATGCTTGAACCCCTAAATATACAACAATCAACCACTGAAGCCTTAACCACACGAAGAGTAAGAAAACCACACAGCTCCGTCTATTAATCAACAGGTTTTGCAACAAAGAGCAGGACTTAGAGGAGAAAACTGAGAAGGCACTACATGCGTGTCATGGCTTTCCTAGTACTCTCTTGGAAACTTTACAGCAGAACCATGATGAAATATAATTCAAATTCAGTCAGGAAGGAAGGCATTGAGCAATACTTTAATGGACCCCAAGCAGAGATGGGATGCTTTAGAGGGGGGATCGGGAGTCCGCAGGGACGAATCCTGGCAGGCAGGCGTGTGAGACCAAGAGAACTTACGGACTTCATGTTAAAGAGTGTATTAATGAATAGGACGGCCCTTTACAGAGGGTGCCAAAGCTTAGTGTGGGGATAAGGGGTTTAGGATCAGAGAGTTTTTGCGTCAGAGTGAACAAAACGTGGAGAACCGCTTAAAGGAACAGTTCACCCAAAAACTAAATCAGTCATCATGTTCGATTTGGAGCGTTACCTTCAGTAACTGTTTGCCCACCGCAGGGCTCATCTTCTCATCCACCATGAAAATGACTATTCCCCTCTCGTCCATTCCTCTTCTGCCAGCACGTCCTGACATCTGGATATATTCTCCAGAGGTGATCTAATGTGGAGGGTTGAAAAAAAAAAAGAAAATAATTTTACTTAACAAATATATAAAAAAGCAATAAAATGAGCACTGCAAAAAATTTACTTTTACTAGACAAAGAACGTGAAAAAAACCCCAGCAAAAACATCTTATTGGTTAAAGATAACTTACCATATACAGATTTTTTTTTAATTTAACAGTATAGTATGCATAATATTACTACATAATCTACTACAAAAATCTATCAAATTATACTGAACAAGGCAATATATGCAGTTTATAGTAAAATTTTATTTACAATAAACCAACTGTAAAAGAAGAATCCCAAAAGTACGGTGCACCACATTCATTAGATTATTTAAATAAAGTTTCTTATTTTTGTTATCGGTTTGTTGTTCCGTTTTATGTGTAGTTAATGTTTATAGAAATCTAGTAGTTAATGAAATATGGCTATGAAACTGTAAAATCACCAGGGACCAAAATTGATGAATTGTTCACAATAAAACCAGGAATGGGTATTTTAAGAAAGTAAACCGAGTCAATTTTAATTTCATGTTAAATGGATGTCAAATCACTTTTTTTTTTCATTTTTAAAAAAGTTTTTGAAAGATGTCTCTTGACTGCATTTATTTGATCAAAAATACAGTAAAAGAGTAATAGTGAAATATAATTACAAGTTGTCCAGTCTTCATTCTTTCTGTTCACACTTTATTTTAAGGTCCAATTCTAGCTATTAGCAAACCATTAACTACGACTTTTGCCTCAACCTCCTAATTTGCTGCTTATTAATAGTTAGTAAGTTAGTTGTTAAGTTTAGGTATCGGGCAGAATTAGGTATGTAGAATATGCTCATGCAGAATGTGCTTTATAAGTATTAATAAACAGCCAATGTGTTAATAAAAGGCATGTTAATAAGCAACTAGTTAATAGTGAGAATTGGTCCCAATACTAAAGTGTTAACTTTTTTCTTTTTTAAATCTTACTGACCCTAAACGTTTGAACATCAGTGTATACTTCAACTTCGAAATTTGTCTGATTTTTATGTTTTCCATTGATCAGGAAGTTGACGTGCATAATGGTGGTAAAATCACCGCAAGATGTGGTTGTTAATAGATTTTGCTCTGGGGAAACATCTGCAGTTGCCCAAACGATAAGGTTTCCATCTGAAAGTTCCTTACTGGTACGGCTCTGATAAATCACAATCTGGCACCAGCCTCAAACAATGTAACGTATCAGCCCATTCGTTTGGCAAATATTGTTTTTGCCTGATAACCCTTCCTAACGTTCCACCACTTTATTACAGCAACCCGCCGCTGACCCCAGATCAGTTTTATCTTCTATTAACTGCTAAACGTCCCAGAGGGGTTCAGTGCCTGCGATCGGTTAGCCAAAACCTTGAGCGTGCGTTTTCTGGCAGACTCATGGATACCAGATGTTCCTTACAAAACGTTTTAGATGGCAGCTTCCATCGCTCACGCGCTCTCTGGCTGCCGGAATATAAAAACCAAGGGCCTCTTTTATTCACAACAGCTTGAGTCATTGCCTCACACTCACACAAACAATACGTGGCAGCTTGGACGGCACTGTTGCTCGACCCTGTGTCCTCTCTGTGCAACGATGGACGAAGAGGCAAGCAAATGCATTTGGAAATTTGATTAGCGATTACTATGAGAAGCAGGACAGAGGATAACGTTTGCGATTTACCCAGCGGAAGTCTTTGCCGTCAAATTTGCGCGCACTGGTGAAGAGCACGGTTCTTGCAGGCATGTTGATTCCCATGGCAAATGTTTCTGTAGCAAACAAGGCCTAAAGAACGACAGAGAGAAAGATGTTGAAGATGATGAAAACTTTGGCAAAGATACTAGTGAGGTGTCTTAAAGTGGCAGTTCACCCAAAAAACAAAACTTTTTGGCTCAAGTTCAAACCTATATGACTTTTTCTTCCATGAAACACAAAACAAACTTTGAAGAATAACCTGGCTGCTCTTGGGTGGTCAGTATGACCTAAATCTTTTATCACAGTAAATGAATATAATAATGTTATTTTTGCTGCAAACTCAACCAAAATGTATTTAAATACACACACATGCATACACAAGTAATAATAGTTGATACAATGGATATCTGAAGTCATGCGATCATTTTGTGTGGAAAACACACAATTCACTGTATTGAATATACAAATGAATTAACTTATATAACTTTGATGTCAATGATGTCTGGACACAAAATATGCAAGACCCTACTGATATTTGCCATCAAATAACATTAAAATGGCATTTTTCTTGGAGCTTCTGCAGAGTAATTAATGACTTTATATTTTTATGTTCCTCACACAAAGCTAACATATGACGTCAGAAGACTTGGAACATAGATCATGGAACATAGAAAACATAGGAACAAAGAAAATTCTTATTTGTGTTCCATGAGAGAATTTCACACAGGAAAAACAAGAGGGTGAGTAAATAAAAAGAACTAAACAAAATAAACAAACAAAACAAAAATAAAATAAAAACCAATCGAAAGTTAATGTTAAAAAAAAACAAAAAACAAAACACCAAACAATATCAAAGAAAACAAAACTGACATCAATCAAAACAAAACAAAACTTGAAAAAGGTTGTCAGTTATGAATGACTCAATGTTTAGTCAAGGCGAAAGTGTTTATCCACCATTACACAAAAGTGCTTCCAGTCATTTGAGGGTTGCTTGAAGGATCTCACCTTTAGCAGCCCCTCAGAGAACAGGATCTCAATTGTCTCTTTCAGGATCGGGAGGAGGCCGCCATGATGAATTCCAATTCCTCTCTTCAGCAACGGCAGAACATGCTCCACCTGTTGAGAAACAATCCCAATTAAACACACAGCTTCAGGACTCTTCCAGGTCACATTATTACTGTGTTCACAGCTCAGTCAGATTAGCATAGTGTAGCTAATCAAGACCAGCTTAAAGCCCTATTAACACCAAGACATGAACCTTTTCAAGGCATGAACAAAAAGTACAACATTTTCAAGAAACGGGTCACCTAAAAATGAAAAGTCTGACTCAGTCTACTCAACCTTACTTGTATGGAATACAAAAAGTCTGAGCTAAACGCTACCACATGATGAGAATGAATGGTAATTCACAGCTGTGTTTTGGAAAATGTGTGGAAAAGAGCAGCTAGGAGATTCGACTACATTTCTCCTTTTTTGTTCTACACAAGAATGACAATTTGAATTTTTTTGGTGAATTATCCCCAAAACAATGCATATTTATTCATTATTACATACCGAGTCTAAAATACCGTATCACACAGTAAAAAAAAAAAATTTTTTTAAACTTTTATAAGAAAATAAGCCTTAAAAAAAGTAATGGATCTAAATGCAAGGATGGCCCCAGGGACAGGGTCCCTAAAAGCATCCCAAAAATAAATAGTTTAATGAATGTATAGTTTTATAGTAGTTAATATTATGTGGTTCTATTTTAACTGCATATATCTTGCTATAATAATAATACATTTATAATTACTATTAATAATAATAAAGTGTTATTAATTATGACATATGAACTATATTTTTTCTCTCATTCAAAAAGTAATGTTATTTAAGAAAAAATTTTCATATATTGTATAATATTTTTCCAAAACAACATAGAATAAATTAAAATCTATCATTTCTGTGTCAGGGAAGTGAAAATATCCACAAAGGCAAATCTGGGTCAGCAGCACAAGGAGCTCAGAATAAGCTTGCAGAAATATGTCATTGAGAACAATCAGACAAGGGTCAAGTTGAAGGATGGTCCGTTCCTCATAAAGGCAACATTTACACAAACAGCATATTTGAACTAGTTCTGTAATCACTCATCCTCCAACAGCAGGAGTTCTGATGGAGGATCGGTTTATCTTCACACTGACAGAGCAGCATCCATGAAGACCATCTGATCTGAGATCAGCACCTCTACTACATGAGTACGAGCCAAATACTGCTGTCCTGCAATGTGGAAATGGATGACAGCATTGTTGAGATGTAGAAGTGGAGGAAATATGGTGTAGGAGTAACAGGAGGACCCGAAGAGAGAGTGGAAAGTTTTACGAGCCTCTTGAAACCATTTTGGGATTTGCTAAAACACCCAGTCACCTCAAACAAGTTTAACACGCACTGCCCGACTTTTGTCGTGGTTTGTGTGGCAGACCTTCAATTACCAACAGCTTACAAGATTAAGTGAATATTTTGCTAAAACAGAAAAACTTGCTTAAAAAATAAAAAAAGTACTGGATGTTAATAATGGGAGACTTTTAACATCTTAAAAGCTTAACGTGGTCCATGTGGGAAACATTTTAGGGTAGTCAATAAGATGAAAATAGATTTATTAGCAATTCTGAGTTTGGTGTAATTTAGTACCATTTAATTTAAAAATGTCACCCAAAAATGTGGTAACATTTCAATTCTTATTAATATGGCTGGTTAGAGTGCATCCCACTGGACAAAGACTTGCATTTCACAATGTCCCAGTGCTGCTGTTAAAAAACTTATACCATGTTTTTCAGAATAAGAAAAAAAGGTTTTAAATGATTTTTAAATCTTGATGTTATTAATGCATAGTTAATGTTTTAAAGGAAAGCACAGGCTGTTCAAGTTGGCTTATTTTAAAAACATTGATGGAATGATTGTAAATATAACTAAATATAAATGTCACGTATGTGTCATATGTTAAAGAAATGTAGCTCACCCAAAAAAAACACAAATTTGTGGAAAAAGTATTTACCACTAGGCCATCCAATATGTAGATGAGTTTGTTTATGCATCTGAACAGACTTGGAGAAATTTAGCATTATGTCACTTGGCCACCAATGGATCCTCTGCAGTGAATGGGTGCCCTCAGAGTCCAAAAAGCTAATAAAAACATTGCATCAAGGCTTTTTAACTTTAAACAATGACAAAATCCATTAACATATTTGTTTAGAACTGGACTTTTGGACTGTTTTCACTTCTCAACAGTGCTTGATCGGGCATATTTCTCTCCTGATTCAGACAAGATGACTTTTTCACTGGAGAAAGCATTATTATGGATAGAGTACTCATATATTAGCTGGAAGCAATGGTTTGAAGTTAAAAACATCCTAATGACTGGAGTCACGTGGATTATCATGATGTTTTTATCAGCTGTTTGGACTCTCATTCTGACGGCACCCATTCACTTCAGAGGATCCACTGATGAACAAGTGATGTAATGCTGAATTTCTCCAAAACTGTTCCCTTGATAAAACAAACTCATCTACATCTTGGATGGCCTGAGAGCGAGAAAAAAACTGAACTATTCCCTTAATTAATGTCAATTTGAGCAATCCACTACCAATTTTTTGATGAAGTACTCACCATTCAACAATATTCAGGCAAACAATTAAAGTTATCAGCTTATGATGCCAACTTAAATAAATATTAGTAAACTTATTTTATCATCGACATAGACCACTTAATACAACATTGTACAAAACACAGAAGTCTACCTGTGGCAGCTTTTTGTCTTCATCAGACAGGCAGTCTGTGGCGTTGTTGAACACTTCTTCCACCAGTTTCTTCTCGTCGTCTGGAGTTGGACAGAGAAATTAGAAATCAAACATCAGATGCACACTGGAATACTTCAGTGTGCATTTGTGTGTCAGCGTAACGATCTCTGAAACACAGCCAGCATAACAAAGGTAGGTGTGTGTGTGCTTTATACAGATGCTCAGAGGACCTTTCATGATTGCTTGAAACACACTACAAACCAGAGACATATACACACAGTGGAGGCAGCGTATAGACTGAGATGGAGAAAAATAAAATATTCATAAAGTGTACTGGGGAAAGGGAGAGCTGCCATTTTCTTGCTCCAAACAGAGTCTAGAAACAATGTGTCATGAAGGATTAGAACATCTCTATTTCTGCCTGCAGCATGTGGCGTAGTCGGATCCCAGTAGGCTTAGCGCATTCAAATTTACAGCATAACAAAATACAAACTAAATATAGAGCAGCGGTTCTCAACTGGCTTTGCTTTAGATTGTGACCCAACACAATGCCAAAATTGTCAACAATGAACAATAAAAGGGTTTAAAATAAATTATTGAAGCTTATTAAAACAACAGCAGCAACAGCAATTAAATAAATGTAACTTTTTTAACAACATGAACGCATATACTGTATTCCAGGCTTATTAAATTTAATTAAAACTGAAGCTAAAACTAAACTAAAACCAAAAAATAAAATAAAATGTTTTATTTCAGCAAGTTGCTACATTACTCATTTTAATTTAGTGTAACTTGTTTTAATAAATAAAACATAACTGTTTTTTTAATTAGGCACATAAAAATAGCTACTAAAAACAACTAAAACACACAACTAGTATAAAAAAACTAGTTAATTTTAACTCAAGTTAAAATAAAAACACAAAAACAATTATTCAAAAGAATATAGTATCTGAATGATACCAAACACTGATATATTCATTTTCACAATATAATAATTTCATTCAGTTCAATGCGATTCCTTAAAAACTGATCATTAATAAATCATTCACATACACTGCCAGATGTTTAAGAAAACTTAACTTGTATTCTTTAGGCAGTAAAATTAGTCATAATAAAAAGTCTTAAGATATTATGGTGTTTTATATATACACAACAAATAATCTTTCAGAAGCATTTAACACATTTCAGGAATAATTAAAATTGTATGTATTCATTCACAAATATTATATTTTTGGGAGGTTGTACCAAAATTAATTTTTTTTAAACCTGACAACCTTTCCAAGTCATAAAGTAACAAGGTCAAACTCTGATATTTTAAGAGACTAAATGACCTCTGCAGGGTCTGTATATTGGTTGTACCACATGACTTTGATTTGGTAAATAAATGTCTTTTCTTCCAAGAAACACTACTGAAAACAAACCAAAGCACTTAAGGTAATCTGGCCTTTTGATATCAGGCCAGTTGTACCACCTTGACATTTTGGACTTTATCCTCCTCGCAAGTTTATTTAGCTATTTTATGCATGACCATATGGTTAGGTGATTTTATTGTTTGCATTTAGCATTGTTTTTTCTCTTCCATCAACAAAAGAACAGACCAACCAGTTGAGAACCAATGATACAGATTAATACAAGCATCTGACTATCCCAGTATGACAACAACATTACTTGAGACCACAATATCTCTGCAGTGGTCACTGCTTAAGCAACTCCTCAAAAGATTGGAAAACCAACTGCACTTTTGCATGCTGGAAACGATGAAAATGTTCTGGAAACCCTGTATAAAATCACACTTGAGCTGGAAAGCTCTTATGATGACATGTGCTAAGATAGAGCCATGGAAAACACTCTCCCCACCTCAAGCAAGACTCGCAAAACAGTAACAGCTGTGCGTTTGACTGCTAGTGCGGTCCGAAGTGCTCACACATACACCATCAAAGGCCAAAGACTCCTAGTCTTAAGTGCACGCTATTTCTCAACCAAAGCATGTTTAAAAATCCACAATAATGCAACTCTTCTGTGTGCACCACATCAGTCACTTTAAAAACAAAGTCCAATTAGGTCTTGCTAATTAAAGCACTATGGGAAGTGGTGACACTTCTGAAGACGAAGACAAAGTTGTGCATGCTGTCCGTTTCTCTCAAAAGGGAACAGAAGGCTTGACACGTCAACAGACTTTGATTTTGAAGGGCCACGTTCATGCATTTGGCTCTGTAACAGATTAGGTTTCAAACAGATGAATATTTGATAAAGAACTCCCAGTAACCGTCTCAAATATGAAAAACAGCCCAAAGCTGAGCTCATTTCTTTTTCTGACGTTTCTGGCCATGATTTGTATTTTATTTAATCTCTCTGTAATTAAGAGGAGAGATAAATCATCATTGCTCCCATATTTGAGCAATAAGAGTGAGATAAACCTTCTAGTTCTAAAACCAAAAACAAGCAAATATTTCTTCAAAGAAGAAAAATTACATTCTGCCTCTTTCCAAGGATTAGTTTAACCAAAGAATCAGTCCTTGCAGGTGTGACTGAAAGATGAAAGATATCCATTTAAAGCCTTAACTCAAGTAAGAACAAGAGTAATTAGCAAGGAGCATTATTAATTATTATAACATTAATACCTGTGTTGAAATCCAGTTTGGCCACCTGCAGTGCGTAGGCCTCACATTCTTTCTTACTGAAGCTAAAGATAATCACCGGCTGGAAGTTCCTTTCCATGATCATCTTCACAATCTTAAAGACATTGGATGGACCTAAGAGAAAAAACAAACCAAGAAAACAAACAAAACAAAACAGAAGCAATTTTTAATACAGAATTAAGCATGTTCCCAGCATTTCAGACTGTTTTGTGCTTTATATCAGCACAAACAATCAACAGCTGACTTTTTGTGCAAAAATGGACATTAAAATTGGTGTAAACAGTTCCATATTGATGATTCGGATCAGTCAATATGCACAATTCACAGCAAACCAATGGGAGTCCATCTAAGGTTAACCATTTATCTGAACTAGTGACTGAACTGAGGGTTTAGAGCCCATCACTGCACAATCTTACACAATTTAACCTTAAAATTTACATGGAACAGTTCACAACCCATTGTACTTGCAAAATCTGGATATTAAAACAAATTAAAATAATAAAATGATGACTCCAACTTAATTTTAATCATTAGAAATTGATTGGATCTTGAAAGTGGGCGTCAGATGCTAGAATACAGCAACTATTTTTGAAAAAATACTGATTGTGTTATTTTGATTTCATGTTGATTGTTGAATACCAACCTTTGGTTCCACCCTTTCTGCCTTTGGGGTCCCATTTGCCCCCAGCATTGCCTCCCGTGTCCCCTGCATCCCTCAGGACCTGCATTGCTGTGTTAAAATTGTCTTCTCTGAACTCTCCCTGACATGAAAAACCATAAAAATATGATTACATAACTGCAATCATACTAGGAATATTTTCTTAAACTTGATCAGCTTGTTGCGTTGGTTGTGGCTTGGAAGTTATGCAACACACACACACACACACACACACAGATATTCCAGTTTTCAGAATCTGTGTTGAATTACATCTAGCTGTAATCTGAGACCTATGACAGATAATAGAACACAAATTCCATTCTGTAACACAGAGGACGGCACACACCCGAGATCATTGGGGTGTGTTTAACCTTCATCTCTGATGACGGAATAAAGGCGTTAATGCAGCTTTCCAAAGTATTCGGCTACTTACGTTCTCATCCACAACAAGGTGGAGTCCATCGCCCCCTGCTGGAAAGACGTAGTGCTGCAGTGGAGTGGGGCGGTAGTCTGTGTACACCACGTGACAGGGCTGCAAGTAAACACAAGCAACTTTTATTATGTGCATTTGACAAATTTTCATTAGTTTCTGTTTTTACATTTCTATTTTGCTGCAATTTATTTTTATTTCAGATTTAGTAATTTTAGTACTTATTTCCATTTAAAAAACTGGATGTTAGAACACTGCTAAAGTGTGTTGGTAAAAGTAGAGGTTAGTATTTTTGAGAAGGCATTCTAGGCTGTTGTTGGGTGGTTACTAAAGTGTTCTAAGAGAGTTTGCTAGAGTGTTGATCCACCTGTTTGTGAAGGTGACAAATCCACTCGGCAAACTGTCGAGCGTTGGGAATGGTGGCGGACAGGAAGACATGATGCACGTTGTCCGGCAGAAGGATGATGGTTTCCTCCCAGACCACTCCACGCTCTGCAGGTCATGTGACCCAGAAAAAACGAACTCAATGACACAGCTAACATACAAAAAACTTATATGCATGTCATAATGGCCACATACACACACACTGTGAAGTTTTAGGAGTGACAACCACATTTATATATGGGAGTGTATCTCCTGAATTGCAGTTTGTGTGTGTACAGAGCAGAACTCACTCTCGAAACAGTCTGTGATGACTGACACCACTGTAACCACAGCAGAGTTTTTCCATCTTCAGTGTTTGGTATCTGCCATTATTGACCAAAGTAATATTACAGCACACAAACACAGCTGTCATCATTTTGTTTCTGTTTGGAAGGGCTGCCATCTTCACTCAGAAGCAACACTTTTTAAGCATCTTTTGGCTCATAAAGCGATCCAGTTTATGGAGTCAATAAAGTAGAACATGTTTGGATTTAAGTTTATTATGGGCTTGATCTTATTTGTTGTTGGTTTTTTTAGCAAGATCTGGCAACACTAATGAGTCAAATCGTAACTGATTCACTGTGATTTCTTGCACCACATATACAGAAAACAGACACAACTCTGATAAGTATTTAAAGGGATAATTCACCCAGAAATTGTGGGTGAACTATCCCTTTAAATACATCATTAACAACGAGTTGTTCCATTCAGTTCTGTACACACTGTGTAGAATTTCTGCAAATGCAGTTATCGCTATCTGATTTTTGGTTGTAGGATGTGGTTGTCACTCCCATAAATTACTGAAGTGTGTGTACGAAACAGGATTAAGCACTAAAAGGTGAAGTGACAGCCAAATTTAGCTGCAGTGTGTAAACCGCCAATATTTCATGAAACTTATGCCAATGAAACATTCAATACAACCCACCCGAGTCTCTCATGTAATGGATCTCATCAAAGATGACCCACGCCACCTCCCTCATAACCTCTGACCCTCTGTACAGCATGCTCCTCAAAATCTGAAAGAAAACACCCCAACAAAGCAATAAATAACTAAAGAACCAGTGGTTGGTGTTCCAGCAGATAACGGGCCGCTGTCTCACCTCGGTGGTCATAACCAGGCAGGAAGCCGTGGGGTTAATGGTGACGTCACCGGTCATCAGACCCACATCCTGGAACTCTTCGTACATCTCTCTGTACTTCTGATTGCTCAGAGCTTTGATGGGGCTGGTGAAGATCACGCGCTGCTTTTCTCGGAGAGCCAGAGCAATGGCATACCTGTGTGCAGAAGGAAACACACTTAGATCTAAGGAACTGATTTTTAAAACTGCACACGGACAATATTTTGGTCTAATGGACACTCACTCCGCACACACGGTCTTTCCTGCCGATGTGTGGGCCGACACAAGCACAGACTGGTTGTTATCGATGCACAGGATGGCCTCACGCTGGAAAGGGTCGAGTATGAAGGGGTACTCCTGCATTAGGAAAGCAAAACTTGTTTAAACAAAGGCAAAGCATCGATGTTGTCCGAGGATGTTCAGTGAGGTTTATTAGATTACCTTAGTTGCTTTTCCAACGCGTGGTTTCAGTGGAGTGTATTCCTCGTCTGCAGGAAGAACCACCTGAGAAAGGAAGACTGGGTCACAACATGGACATTCAACAGGGATGTATTTTTTCTCCACTGTGTTTGTGTATTTACCTCATGAGTGCAGCCCTCCACTGTCTCCACCTGCTCCGCCTTGACTTTAGGCATGAGCTCTGACAGACTGAAGGATGACACAGATGCAAATGATAAGAATTACTACAGGTCAACTAACAGTGGATTTAGTCAATACCAATAATTAAGATTGGAAAACTGAAAAATCAGCTGATAGTATAAATGAATTATATTTTGACTTTTTTTTTTCTGAAAAACTGAAAACAGGCTGTTCTTATGGATTGTAAAACCCTCCTTCCAAGTGAATATACACGCATAATTTTTTTTAATAATATAGAAAAATGCACAATAATGATGATGACAATTTTTATCTAACAAAACACACTACATAAAAATGGCTGTTTCATCGGCTACTGACAAATATGTATTATTTTTATTTTATTACGTATTTTACCTATTGTTTCAAGTTTCTAAAAGTTAACAAAACAACTATAAAACTGAAAACAGCCTTTTCTCATTTCAATTGTGAAACCCTCCAGTGCCAAATGTATTACGTCATATGCCAAAATATCCCAATTGATTTACCAACCCTGAGCAAGCTAATCAAGCTCTTCAGGATCACTCGAAAAATCACAGGTAGGTGAGTATGATTAGAGTTTGAGATAAACTTTAAGAAACGATTTGAGGAACCTTGACTTACGCCAATAACTGGCAGTTCCAAAAAGCAACTATTGGTGCCGATTAATCTGTAAAACCACTATAGAAATCCACCTGTTCAAGCACACTAAGCAGCATTTCAGACATTCATCAGAAGCAGAACATAAACACAAGTATGCCAATCTTACTTGATCTCCTCAGCTGACACTGTTTCCAGCTTCTGTCTCTTCCCGAGCACCTCCTCATCTGGCCCGTCATTGTCAGCATCTCTTTTGTGCACAGCTGCTGAATCGCTCTGCTGTTTACCGCCTTTATCAGGAGTCTTTCTATTAGAAGTGAAAACACCAAAGATTCACTCCACAGCCACACAGTGCTCATCTGAACATTTCTCAACCATTCTAGGTGGTTTCCAGGGCATTGCTAAGTGTTTTGTAGTGTAATTTAATAGACAGACAGATAGACAGATAGATAGACAGACAGATAGATAGATAGATAGATAGATAGATAGATAAAAGGTCGTGTGTGTTTACATTTGAGTTTCTTGACAGTTGAGCAGTTGTGTTTGAACATATGTGACCCTAGACGACAAAACCAGTCTTAAGTAGCACAGGTACATTTGTAGCAATAGCCAGCAATACACTGCATGGGTCAAAATGATTGATTTTTCTTTTATGCCAAAAATCATTAGGATATTAAGTAAAAATCATGTTCCATTTGGACAACTTTAAAGGCGATTTTCTCAATATTTAGATTTTTTGTTTTTAGCACCCCCAGATTCCAGATTTTCAAAATAGTTGTATCTCGGCCAAATATTGTCCTAACAAACCATACATCAATGGAAAGATTATTTATTCAGCTTTCAGATCATGAATAAATCTCAATTTCAAAAAATGGACCCTTATGACTGGTTTTGTGGTCCAGGGTCACATACAAATCTAGGAGATTTTAATGAGGCAAGCTCCTTCACTACAAAATGCACACAAACGTAATTACGTAAAACCGCTGCATTACAAATAACAGCAAGAGACTGTCCGAACACGAAATGCCGAAAACTGGATTATAAATGTAAAGGGCTGATACTGTGAGATTATTGAGATTCTATGTATCTATGCGTGCGCGTCACGTGTTCAATACGACCAGTCAAATACTAACGTTACAGTAGGCCTGTCTAGAGATTAGTTACGCAAAACAACCATACATCCCGTTCGTTCACCTACCCTGCCTGAGCTGCGGACTTTGGAGTGGCTTTTTTGCTAGAACCGGCCTGTTCTTCATCAAACACGCTGAACAAATCTTCTCCAAAGGCGTCCGCCATGACTTCAAACAGACACAACTCCCACAGTGCGACGCGCAGGCCGCGTGCCGGAAATGACATACCACGGGTCACACGTGTGAAGTGAGCCGCGGTAAAAGACACGCAACAAAAGACTTTTCAAAATAAATAAATCAAAATAAAAAAATTAATTAAGGAATTTGACGTAATTTAAATTTTGAAATTGAATTAGTTTTATTTAAACACTTCTCAAGTGACAGGTTTTGATTTTCTTTGGTTGAGGTTTTGAAACATCTAATAAATAACAATAAACAACAACAACAAAGTTTCTTTTTTTTTTTGTCTTTCTTTCTTTTTTTTACTAAAAATACATTATTATGCATTGTTTAACCCGCATAAAAAAAAGAAACTTTGTTGTTGTTGTTGTTGTTGTTGTTGTTGTTTATTGTTATTTATTAGATGTTTGTACATTTACTTTCTATGCAAGACGAACGGATGGGTTCACTCATTTTTAATAATTACAAAAATATTTTGTATACATATTGGTTAAAGAAATCGCCTTAACAACATTATGTCATTTCCAAAATAAATCTTAAACCGACGGACAAAGTTATTATATATTAACACATTATTTACATAAACATAACACTATACGAAACACCGCTCATGCATAAAGTTCCAAAAATCCGAGGTTTTCTAAAGTTTCAGCTGAACTTTTATTTTGAAAAAAGGCTTCAATAGTTTCAGTCTTCACACAAACTGTAACAGCGTTGGCTTAGCTGGCTGACAGCAGCGTCTTCTTTACCATTTTCCAGCTATACATTTTTTTTGTTCATAGAAATGTGGGTAATTTTGTGTATTGATCAGTAACACACACTTGTTTCCGCAATGGGTGGGAAGAAGAAGAAGTCAGCAGCAGCTCCCACGAGTGTGCAGCCGGCTGCTGCTGCTGCTGCTGCTGAGAATGCAACCAATGCGGCAACTGAATCCGCCGGCAAAAAACAGCAACAGAGACCAAATAATGACAAATCAACCATGAAGGAAAACAAACCCAGAGGTCAGACTTCATTTAAAAAATTTAATTGATTAAACAGGACAATATATGATTCAAAATTGTATTGAATTTCTACTTATTTGAATTTAGATGTACAGTATAATGTAATAATCAGTAGGTTATTATGCATTAATTTTTGCCTAGTTTTAGAATATGTTGCACGTCTTGACAGTTTGTCTGCAAATGCCTTTAATATTTGATCCTTTTTTTTCTTGTAGCTCCCAAAACATATAGTCTTAACACTAATGCACAGACTGACACTAGCAGTGTGTCTGATAAATCAATACTGAAGGTAAGTCTCACAATAAAGAGGTCATATAAGATTTTCCTTGATTCAATTTGAGACTTTTAAAACATAAAAAAAAATTCTACTAACCCCAAATTCTGAATGTTTGTTTGAGCATCAACGTCTTTTTTGACAATATGCGTCTGTGCCTTGTCTTACAATATTAATTGTTTTTTGCATGTGTGAAGGTTGTTATCCAATCAGAACTGGAGAAGAAGGTCATCAAGTTAATTAATGAATACAGACAAGAACATGCCGATAAAGGACCAATATCTGGGAGACTCACCTCCAAAAAGTTGCTGGTAATTCTTTTCTGTTTCATCTTGAATTGCAAAAAATAAATAATATCTTGTGTTATTTATTATGTAAGATTATCTGAAGAACACCCATCATATATATATATTGTTTGGCAGGATCTGTATACAGCTCTGCAGAAGTTCCAGTTCAAGACCGAGCACATCGAGGAGGCCATGAAGAGCAGTATGCTGTATGGAGGCGACCTGACCTCAGCGCTCGACTGGCTCTGTCTGAATCTCAGAGATGGTAAAAGGTTCAGGTTGTAGTCACAAACTTATGTACTGCTCTTTAAACATAAACCCTGGTTTTGATTTTTGCTTTTCTGTAATTAAAGATGAGCTACCGGAGGGATTCAGCCAAAAGATGCTGGAGGAGAAACAGAAGAGTCGACCCAAGTTCCAGCCTCCTAAAGAGGACGAGAAACAAACGGTGACCAAGAAAGAAGCATCTAAAGAGGAGGACAAACCAAAGGCAAAGGTGTGTTAAAGTGCCATGAGAATCACATTTTCCTTAAAGGAGTAGTTCACCCAAAAATAACATTTCCTGACAATGTACTCACCCTCAGGCCATCCAAGATGTAGATGAGTTTGTTTCTTCATCAGAACAGATTTGGAGAAATGTAGCATTACATCATTTGCTCACCAGTGGATCCTCTGCAGTGAATGGGTGCCGTCAGAATGAGAGACCAAACAGCTGATAAAAACATCACAATAATCCACAAGTAATCCACACCACTCCAGTCCATCAATTAATGTCTTGTGAAGCCAAAAGCTGTGTTCGTAAGAAACAAATTCATCATTAAGATGTTTTAACTTCTGGCCAAAATATGCATCAATAATCCATAATAACACTTCCTCTAGTGAAAAAGCCCATCCCCTGTTGTCCTCACACATCAAAATCCACCAACATATTTGTTAAGAACTCTTTTGGACTGTTTTCACTTGTAAACGGTGCTTGTTCTGTGCATATTTCTCTCATAATTCAGATGAGAGAAAGCAATATTATGGATAGCGAATTCATTTTTTATGTGGAAGAAATGGTTTGAAGTTTCTTACAAACACAGCTGTTCACTTCACAAGACATTCATTGATGGACTGGAGTGGTGTGGATTATTGTGATGTTTTTATGCGCTGTTTGGACACTCATTCTGACGGCACCCATTCACTGCAGAGGATCCACTGTTGAGCAAGTCTCCAAATCTGCTAACTCTGTAAGTTTTCAGCAAATTTTCATTTTAGGGTGAACTATTCATTTAATCTTTTGAGATTTAAAAAAAGCTCAAAAACATTTTATTTAATGACAGACGTCTGTAAAAGACAACGGTGAGAGTATGAAGGAGTGGATACTGCGCTACGCTGAACAATCTGAAGATCAGAGCAGTGAAGAAGATGAAAACAAGGACGCAAGTGTGTTTAACCCCGAGCTGGACGAGAAGTTTGATCCTGTGAGTTTTACTCAGTCTGGTTTCCACATTATGTCACTGTTACATCAGCAGCTTCCCGTAAGTTCTCATGCTCTTCCTGCAGAATGACAGATACCTGCTGCTGGCCGCTCAGCTGTATGATGCGAAAGAGATGGCTGCAGAATCTAAAGCCAAGAAAGACAAAGCAGGGCAGAGGACAGCGCAAGATCGGATCAGAGTCATCCAGCAAGGTCTCTGCAGTGTTTTCTATCTTTCAGGGCATTTGTTCATTGTAGAACTTGAGAAAGTGTTGCATGAATTTGTTTCTCAACAGTGTTTGTTCACATTACAGAAATGAAGTCTTTGGAGAGTCATCCAATGTTTAACTCTGCTGTCAAAGTTAAAGACGCTCCTAAAGAGGAAAAGAAGCCAGTTGCACTCACTGATGGCAAGGAGGAACTCAACTTCAATCTCTTCGAGCAAGCAGACACACCGCCAGCAGAAAAAGGTAAGATTATTTTTGTATCATTGTGTCATTACAATGTATCCTTTTTTATTTATTTTTGTTTAGTTTAATTTTATTTATTTTTTAATGATGTTGATTTTTATTTTATGATATTTATATTGCATTGTTTATGTTGTTATTTCATGCTGTTATTGTATTGTGCTTATTTTGTGTTTTTTATTTTATGCCATGTTATGCTATTTTATTTTTTGTATTATTATGTAGCTTGTGGTATATTTGCATGATTTGTTTATTTTATTTATTTTTCATTTTATTTTGATATTTTATTGTGTTTGTTGTTATTATTTTAATGTTTGCCATTTTTATGTTATTTACATTTTATGCTGTTATGTTTTATGTTTTATACATTTGTATAAAACGAGTAAAAGTTTTTTAACGTGTTTTGCGTTTTTTATTATATTTTGTATTATAGTTCTATTTTGTTATTTTACATTATTGTATGTGTTGGGTTTTATTTATAATTTATTTTGTTACTTTATATTGTTGTTATTTCATTGTATTTTTTGTTTTCTGTTTTTTATGTTGTTGTTGTTTTATTTTGTGATATGTTAGACTATGTTTATTTAGTTATATTGTGATATTTAAAATTTGATTTTGTTTTATGCAATGTTATTTTACTTTTTTTTCCCATTGTTATTTTTAGTTTGTTTTGGTTATTTTATTTTATGCTATGTCATGATGTTTAATGTTTTTTTTTAATGATATTTTATAATTTTTTTATCATTCAATTTAATAATTATTTCATATCATATTTTACATTATTGTATATTCGTTGGATGTTTATTTTATTTATTATTTTATCTTATTTATTTTATTTAATAATGTATTGTATTTTATGCTGTAATATGCTGTTATTGTGCCTAGGTAGTGCATTGCCAGATATTAATGGTTTTTCTTCATGTCTTGACAGTTATATTGAACCGTGTCAGTCTGATTTGTCATTGTTGATACTTTAGCAGAGAAAAAGAAGAAAGAGCCCAAAGACATTCGTAACTTTGACTACACATCAAGGAGCTGGACTGGCAAGTCACCAAAACAGTTTCTGATTGATTGGTGCAGGAAGAACCTCCCAAAGAGCCCTCCGCCATCCTTCGGGAAAGTAGCAGTCAGCAGATACTGGAAATGCAAGTATGTTGCGTTAACATTGCATCTGGATTCTAATTGTATATTGAATGCAGATTTGAGTGTCTGGTTATGTGTCATTCCTGTCAGAGTTCGTATTCAGAGGCCTAATGATGTTTTGGAGGTTTGTCCCACTATCCTGACTGAAGACGGCATGCAGGCCCAGCACTTAGGAGCCACTCTTGCTCTTTATAACCTAGTCAAAGGACAGGCGAGTTTCAAAACACTACATTCACATATTAAACATACAGTTTATGTATTTCATTCATTTTATCCCTCCTTTGATCTCCATTAGTCGGTGCATCAGCTTCTGCCGCCCACCTACCGTGACGTGTGGCTTGAGTGGCAAGACGGCGATCAAAAAGAAGAGGAGCAAACCCGCTCCGCCATCAACAAACCACGTGACCAGTTCATCGCACGTCTGCTCGCCCGCCTCAAACAGCAGCAGACCCCTCAACCGCAGGCCGAGCCACAGGATCGTCTTCAGGACGCCGAAGCGGAGGACTCCTGGGAGAACCTGGACACGCAGGAGGACCACGAACCCCAGCGCGGAGGAGGCCTCGAGGCGGAAGAGGCTTCCCGGAGGCTGCTCCTCAAACTGCGGAGCTCGGCTCTGGCTCGCAGGCTGCTGGCTGAGAGGGAGCAGCTGCCTGTTTTCCAGCACCGACAGCAGGTGCTCGAGGCTCTGCGGCGCCACCGTGTGCTGGTGATCGCTGGGGAGACGGGAAGCGGGAAGAGCACACAGATTCCTCAGTTCATCCTGGAGGAGCTCCTGGCTAATGGGGAGGCCGCGCAGCCTTGCAATGTGGTGGTGACACAACCCAGAAGGATTTCAGCCATGAGTCTGGCCAGCAGGGTGTCGCAGGAGCTGGGGAGCGAGGACGGACCGGGAGCCAAGGTCAGATCTCAGGAAGATAACTTATGACACAGTTTATGTGGAAAAACATATACCTTGTTTTAATGGTGTTCATCCTAATAAGTGTGGTGTTATGTGATAGTAGTCAAACCTCTGGTCCAATAACCACAAAAGAGTCCCTCTCTCTCCCTCTCTC
>NW_015539915.1:1202449-1203358 GCF_001515605.1 Sinocyclocheilus anshuiensis
TATAAATTATTTTATCTCTCAGGTCAAAAGAAAAAAAAGTATTATTTGAAAGTAATTTTTTTAATAAATATCAAAAGTTAAGTATTAATAATATAAGTATTAATACAAATTAATAAGTAATAATTTTATTAAATTGCTCAGTGGCTATGCTCATTATTTTTGTCTGGATTTTTGTCTATTCATTTGTTCAAAAATAGATTTAAAAAATGCAGTTACATGCATACAATTACTTGATTAAAACACTTGATGTGCATGTTTATATTGAATTAAAATTAATTTTTGATGTTTTTAGGGTGTGGGGAGATTACAAATGTCAGGGTGATACAACTGTCCTTATAGTATAATAAAGAAATAAAACTAAAACTACTTATTATTATTATTATTGCTTCTAATTGTTATTTATGTAAAATATTTTAACAAAACTATTAAATGTATTCAAATTATTCAAATTATTACATTTATACAATTAAAACCTTATTAAGCATTTTGACAATCCTTTTCTTTTAATTATTATCTATATATAATAGTAAAAAAAAACTGCTTAATTCTTTATAAAACGAAAGCCTTATTAAGTAATTTGGCATCATATTTATAGGGAATTTATACAGAATTTAACAAGAAATTATATCATAGAGAGGGAGCACATGACTGTCTATCAAGGTCAGTTAGTTTCTAAAAATTTCAGTTGATTTCACTGTTAATTTTTATTTTCAGTTAAATTTCTTTTTCTCTTTTTTTTTTTGCTTGTAAAATGTCACATGGTGCGACTCCCCAAAACCTTAATGATACTTATTAGTAATACTTATTAGATACTTAGTAATTCATGATATTTGGGAACATAATACATTTTACTTTGAAATATATATATATATATATATATATATATATATATTTATTTATTTATTTATT
>NW_015539915.1:1203428-1207535 GCF_001515605.1 Sinocyclocheilus anshuiensis
TTTTTTTTTTTTTTTTTTTTTTTTTTTTTTTTTTTTTTTTTTTTTTTTTGTCATGTATCATTATTTTTTGAATATATGATATACTCAAGTATTCATAGTGTAAGTAAAAAAAAAAACTTATTACAGTTAAACCACATGACATTTTAATTAAATTGATTAAAGTTAAAAGTTCAAATGTATTAAAGTTATTAAATGTATGCTTTTCTTAAAGGTTTTTTTCAATCATTTCTTAGGACTTGCAGAAATGCAAAATGACAGAACTGCAGTTAAAGTATCATTATGGTAGTTTAAGGCAGAGACAGCATAGTAATAATATCCTTGAATTTTTGCATTACAGAGTTCGCTGTGTGGATACCAAATCCGAATGGAGAACCGTTCAGGGGACGCCACACGACTGCTGTACTGCACCACTGGAGTTCTGCTGCGCAAACTACAGCAGGACCGGCTCCTCAGCTCCCTCACACACATCATCGTGGACGAGGTGAAGCTCACATAAATCTGTCAATATACCTACAGTGTACACTTAATGCTGCACCGTTTAACCCCAAAATCGTGTCTCAATATTGTAGGTTCATGAGCGGAGCGTCCAGTCAGATTTCCTCCTCACCGTACTAAAAGAAGTGGTCCATAAGCGCTCGGATCTGCGTTTGATCTTGATGAGCGCTACAGTCGACTGTCAAAAGTTTGCCAACTACTTCAACCGCTGTCCTGTGGTCACCATACCTGGCAGAACTTTCCCTGTGGAGGCAAGATTATATCTAAATATATGCTTACATACTGTAATATTAGTATTTTGATGAATTTTTCGTATATGGGTCATATATTTTATAAATTGTTAAATAAGAAAAAGTAATGAGAAACTGTGGTGGCAGGTGTTTCACCTGGAGGATATCGTGGAGGAGACGGGTTATGTTCTGGAGCAGGACTCAGAGTACAGTCAGAGGTTTGTGGAAGAGGAAGAGGAAGTCAGCATCAACATCACACAGAAAGGAGGAAAGACTCTTCAGCACCAGGTTGGAACAGAAATCCAGAAGAATCTGTCTATCTATACCTTATCTGTTTAGCATGCGTAAGGTTATTCTGTGGCGTTTTATCGTAAATGTTTGTGTTGTTTTGTGTTCAGGAGCCGATCGTGAGGGACTCTGACCCAGGCTGGGATCTGAGCCCTGAGCTGGATCACTTCAGCAGCCGGACGCGACACGTCCTGCAGTATATGAACCCCAATAAGATAAATATGGATCTGATATTAGACTTACTGGAATACCTGGGTAATATAACACACATACTGTACTGTAAGCACAGAGTCAGCAATTATATGTACCTCATTAGGATCCATTCTGTATTATTAGCAGTGTCTTTCCTCAAAGAAATCTACTTGTTAATTATTTTAATGAGTAAATGAAGTATCTCTGGTTTTTTTCCTCAGATAAATCACCTCAGTTTCGTGATGTGGATGGTGCAGTTCTGATCTTCCTCCCAGGCCTGGCTCATATTCAACAGCTGTATGATCTACTGACCACCGACAAGAGGTTCAGCTCCAAGGACAGGTAACTCAAACCTAAATTTACTTAGAAGGAATAGTCCGCCCAAAAAAGATAACTTACTCTCACACCATCTAAAATATAGGTGAATTTGTTTCTTCATGGGAAAAAATTTGGAGAAATGTAGCATTACATCACTTGCTCACCAATGGATCCTCTGCAGTGAATGGGTGCCGTCAGAATGAGAGTCCAAACAGCTGATAAAAACATCACAATAATCCACAAGTAATATATGTGCGTGTGTCTGTGTGCAAATTCATTCTCTGCCAGCAGGAGGCGCTTCTATACTGTATATATGAGGGGGTGCTGCCACAAATACACAGAGTGTAAGTTTGTGGATAAAACTGCATCAAGACATTTTTTATTTCAAACCATTGCATAATGTTGCTTTCTCCAGTGAAAAAGTCATCTAGTTTGAATCAGGAGAGAAATATATCAAGCACATATATCACAAATCAAGCACAGTTTACAAATGAAAACAGTCCAAACAGGTCTAAACAAATATCTCAGTGGATTTTGATATGAGAGGAGAACAGGGGATGGACTTTTTCACTGGAGGAAGTGTTATTTTGGATTATGGTCTGGTATTTTGGTAAAAAGTGATGGTTTAAAGTTAAAACGCCGCCTTACAAACACAGCTTTTTGCTTACAAGATATTAACTGATGGACTGGAGTGGTGTGGATTTCTTGTGGATTATTGTGATGTTTTTTGAAGTGTCTTGTGAAGTGAAAAGCTGCGTGTTTGTAAGAAACAAATTCATCACAGTGTTCCTCATACATTTATTTATTTGTGGTTGGCTGCCTCAAATAGATTTTCCAAAAGGCTTTGACTTCGTTGAATAAACATGAGCACTGCACGTTTCAAAATCAAAACCTGGTTTTTATATCACTGTATTTCTGAAGGAAACTGAAGAAGAATCACTGTATTTCTGAAGGAAATTTTTTGATGTCATTTTCATTTCATCTTGCATGTAATGTCTGATAAAGCAGCGTTTGTGAGCAGAGCGCTGCTTTGTATACAGCCGTTACCAGAGAAACCGCTATCTCTCCTGCTCTAAAAGCGCCTCCTGCTGGCAGAGAATGAATTTGCACACAGACACATATATAAATATATTTATATATATATATATATATATATAAATGTATATATATCTCCAAATCTGTTCTGATGAAGAAACAAACTCATCAAAATTTTGAATGGCCTGAGAGTGAGAAAATGTTCTTAGATATTTACTTTAGATATTAGTCAGAGAAGATGCCAGATTTAATTTGACAAGAACAACAAGTTCTGAGGGACAGAAATACAGTCCATTCAACCTGAGTGTCCTTTTTTTTTTAGCTGGCAAAACATTGTAAATTCATATTTTATCATTTTTGTCAAATTGAATATGGCATAAAGCTTTTTCCCCCAGTAATTTTTTATTCAACACTGTGTTTGTTTGCATCTAGATACAAGCTGATTGCCCTCCACTCCACACTGTCATCTCAGGACCAGTCTTCTGCATTTACAGTGCCCCCTCCTGGAGTCAGAAAGGTACTGCAATATATTAATGTGTTATCAGGGCTCCATTCAGAATAGCAAACTACATACTACTCTTCCTATTTCTGCAGTATGTAATATGTACATACTATTCTCACATCTTCATCTTCTCCTGAAGATCGTTCTGTCCACAAACATCGCTGAGACTGGCGTCACCATTCCTGACGTGGTCTTCGTCATCGACACAGGAAAAACTAAAGAGAATCGGTGAGCCGGGCCAGAACATATCTGATGTATTATCTGTCTACAGTCTGATGGTTTTGAATGTTCGCACTTATCTTGCGTTTGTGGTTTCAGATATCATGAAAGCAGTCAGATGAGCTCTCTGGTGGAGACGTTTGTGAGTAAAGCCAGCGCTCTGCAGAGGCAGGGGAGAGCTGGACGTGTTCAAGAGGGCTTCTGTTTCCGCCTTTATCCCAAATTCAGGTACAACGCCACTGAGGTGCTTTAGAGATTGTGGCTCATAGAGTACCAAAGTTTCATTTGCTGGTCTGTTTTGTTTGGCGATATCCAGCCAAAGATACTTTAGGGGGAATATTAATATGAGTAAATTTCATTTGTTAAAATTAGTTATCTACATCAGTTACCATGAGCTAACAGTGATACTTCTAAAGCATTTATTAATCATAGTTTGTTCATTAGAATTTTTGCTCATACATTATTAAAATTAAAAGTTGTATCTTTTAATATTATTTAACCCAGACAAATGCCAAAACCGCTTCACATTATGCACTACTTAAAGCAAAAGACTCAAAACAGTAAGACTAATATTATAAATTCTGATTTATATATGTTCTATATGTATAATGTATATACTGTCATTCCACACATGTCTGTTTCCCACAACAGATTTGAGAGCTTCATTGACTACTCCATTCCGGAGATTCTCAGAGTGCCTTTGGAGGAGCTTTGCCTTCATATTATGTTAAGTACCAACTTTGTGTTTTGAAACTACTTAAAGGGATAGTTCACCCAAAAATTAAAATTCTGTCATTAATTACTCACCCTCATGTCGTTCCAAACCCT
>NW_015539915.1:1208007-1243326 GCF_001515605.1 Sinocyclocheilus anshuiensis
TTTATTCAACAATTCGTCTCCTCCGCATCACCCTATAGCGCCATTTTAGAGAGTATCACATACATAAACAATGTATGCTGTTCTGTGTCAGCTGTGCCACACAGATACATTTTTTACATTGTTTCCGCTTTGATTTGAACGAAAACAACGTATCTGCGTGGCACAGCTGACACAGAACAGCATACATTGTTTACGTATGTGATACTCTCTAAAATGGCGCTATAGGGTGACGCGGAGGAGATGAATTATTGAATAAAGTCGTTATTTTCGGGGGTTTTTGCACACAAAATGTATTCTCGTAGCTTCGTCAAATTACAATTGAACCACTGATGTCACATGGATTATTTTAACGATGTCCTTACTACGTTTCATGGCCTTGATCGTGGTAATTGTGTTGCTGTCTATGGGAGGATCAGAAAGCTCTCGGATTTCATCAAAAATATCTTCATTTGTGTTCTGAAGATGAACGAAGGTCTTAAGGGTTTGGAACGACATGAGGGTGAGTAATTAATGACAGAATTTTCATTTTTGGGCAAACTATCCCTTTAACTGTTAAAGTTTGTGGTCGATAAGATATTTTAATGTTTTTGAGAGAAGTCTCACCAAGGTTGTATTTATTTGATCAAAAACCGTAAAAAACTTAATATTGTGAAATATTATTACAATTTAAAATAACTGTTTTCTATTTGAATATATTTTAAAATGTAATTTATTCCAGTGAATTTTCAGCATCATTACTCCAGTCTTCAGTGTCACATGATCCTTCAGAAATCAGTCTAATATGCCGATTTGCTGCTCAAGAAACACTTCTGATTATTATCAGTGTTGAAAACCGTTGCGCTGCTTCATATTTGTGTGAAAATCATGATCATGATTTTTTTTGATGAATAGAAAGTTCGAAAGAACAGCATTTACTTGAAATAGAAATCTTTTCTAATATTATTAAAGCATTTGCAGTCACTTGTAGTCAATTAAAAAAAGTCTGACCTCAGACTTCTGAAGTAGTGCGCATATAGCATCTTTTCCGTTAGTAATACACTGACTTCTGTCACCTCTCTCTATGTGTGAACAGAAGTGTGAATATGGTTCTCCAGAGGATTTCCTGTGTCGAGCTCTCGATGCGCCTCAGCAGCAGGCCGTGTGTAACGCTGTCAGTCTGCTGAGGAAGATCGGCGCCTGTCAGCAAGATAGCTACGCCCTCACGCCACTCGGCCATCACTTGGCCGCCCTTCCTGTCAACGTCAAGATCGGCAAAATGCTCATCTTTGGCGCCATCTTTAGCTGCCTGGAACCCATTGTGAGCGTTTTTTTGCAGCATGTTACTCAATTTCTGTCATCATTTCTTACCCTCATGTTGTTCCAAGCATGTTAGACTTTCTTTCTTCTGTGGAATATTATTGAAGGATGTATTGAACAACTTTTGTTTGTTTTTACTATTCAGGCTACCATCGCAGCGGCCATGTCTGAGAAGTCCCCCTTTGTTACTCCTATGAGCAGGAAGGAGGAGGCCAACCTGGCTAAATCTGCTCTAGCAGTCGCAAACTCAGATCACATGACCATCTACAGTGCTTATCTTGGGTAATCACACATGTTCAACAGAACAGTACTGTATGGCGTTATGTGTAGAAAGGAAGTGAAATCATTGTAATGAAGTTACTGTTCACAGGTGGAAGAGCTCTCGGAGCGAGGGAACGCGTGCTGAGATGGCTTACTGCCGGAGACACTTCCTGAGCCGCACCGCTCTCATGACCATTGAGGTGACATCCTCTTACAGCTGCTAACACACTTGCTGATTCATTAGCACAGTCATCATGACCTGACGAATGTACGGCTGATCTGCTAGAACTTGAATTGGTTGAGCTGCATGTGTGCGAATAGAATTGAAAATCTTTATTTTGGGGGTGACGATAAATAAGTGTGTCCAACATGAAGAGGAGAAATCTTTCAAAAAATAAAAAGATATATATATATATAGAGAGAGAGAGTTAAAAAATCAAGTACCATGTTTTAAAAAATGTATTCTTGGTGGTTTCATACATTTTTAAAAACATTTGTATAATTTATACCATCAACGATTTTAGATTAATGTCTCTAAAATGTCATGTGGGGTAACCATCCAGAATTATTTCAGTATACTTACTACTTTATGTAATTTTGTTACATTTCTCATCTTCAACTTATATTATATTTAATTTCGGGGGGGAGGGGGGTTCAATTACATAGAACAATTTTTTTATTTGTTTTAGTTAACAATAACAACATTTATCCATCAAGTGAAAGGAATAACATTAAAAATATATATAAAAATTAAAAGATTATATCATAAATACACATTTTCAAACATGTTTTCAAACATAGTTTTCCAAGTAAATATATTTAAAAATAATATTTTGAAAAATATTTATATAATTTATACCAACAGAAAGAATTATTAATGTCTCTAAAATGTCAAGTGGTGTAACCATGTAGTTATTTTAGTATTATTTGTATACTACTAAAGTATTTGTTAATATTTTTATTTATAATTGTATATATTTTTCAGTTTTTATTTAACATTTTATTTTGGAAATTTTGTTACATGCTTTTGTCATTTTTATTAGTTTTTTATATTTCTGTGTAACTTTAATTTATTTTGATTTTACTTTTAGTTTTAGTACTCAGTAATTTAGTATTTGAACTTATTTCAATTT
This sequence comes from Sinocyclocheilus anshuiensis, assembly GCF_001515605.1. NCBI lineage: Eukaryota > Metazoa > Chordata > Actinopteri > Cypriniformes > Cyprinidae > Sinocyclocheilus > Sinocyclocheilus anshuiensis. The sequence continues at coordinate 1,210,698 of NW_015539915.1, forward strand.
TATATTTACAATTCTAATATTCATCTATTATTTATATATTTTTTTAATTTCAGCTTTATTTCAGTTACCTAAAACAATTTAAAAAATAGGTAACTGATTCAAAAAATAAAAAGATTTTAAACATATTATCGTAGATAAAATATCTAAAATATGTGTTATTATTTTCTGTTTTGTGGTTTTCTGTCACAGAATGGCTTCCTGTATGTTGGGAATTTTGGGAACACCACACTGATTATTCAGAGAATGGTTTTCAAATACTAAAATATTAAAACTAAAATTTAACTTTTTTATAATCTCCAGACAGATACCTTGTCATTTTTTTTTTATCTTTGTCACAAAATAATATGAAAATGTATTGAGTTAATTCACAAATTGAGGTGTGTTCAAGTGAATGTAGGAATTTTGAATGTATTTCTGAATATTTAGAGGCAATACATTAAACTTATTTAACTTCTTCCTCAGGATGTGAAGCATGAGCTCATTAGGATGGTGGAGCAGGCCGGTTTCGTCGCCTCCAAGCCCGGCCGAACTCCTCGCTCTCGGCCCGGCGCTGAACCCAAAGCCCTCGGCTCGCTCTCCCAGCAGGACGTCTCCGTTCTCAAAGCCGTGTTGACTGCGGGTCTGTATGACAGCGTGGGCCGTATCCTCTGCTCTCCCTCTCTGGACGTTCAGGAGCGGGTGGTGTGTGTGGCTGAGACGGCTCAGGGAAAGGCCCACGTTCACCCCTCCTCAGTCAACCGCTTCCTACAGACCCACGGTTGGCTGCTCTTCCAGGAAAAGGTGCGTTGGACTAGCTTTAATATATTACTGTGACCTTTCGTGACACTTCTTGAAAAAAGTCTCTTATTACCCTGGTCATTCATACATTTGTGACTTGAACCACTATTTTCTCATCTTGCCTACAGGTGAAATACACTAAGGTGTTTCTAAGAGACACTACGTTGATCTCTCCTTTATCCATGCTGCTGTTTGGAGGTGATATTGACGTGCAGCACAGGGAGAGACTCATCTCTCTGGATGGATGGATCTACTTCCAGGTGAGGGAAAGTTTTTGTATGCGTGTCTTGTTTCTCATTGATTGTCTATGCTTGGTTGGTTGCCTGATTTGCATTGATCGCTTCATTGGCAAGAGCACTGATGCATCATAAAATGGTTGTCAAACTGTAAGATAACTCTAATAATAACAGTTAACACGGTTTCATTTCCCATCAGGCTCCAGTCAGAATTGGCGTGATCTTCAAACACCTTCGCAAACTTATCGACTCCCTCCTGGAGAGGAAATTGGCCAACCCCAAAATGAATTTGGAAGGTAACTTATTGTTGAATATTTTATTTTATTTGATATATTTATAGAACAAGGGTGCAGTCTTTCTGTTGTGAACGCACATATTGCCTTTTATTTGTATCCTTTTCAGATGAGAAAACCATACAAATCATCACAGAACTGATCAAGTCAGAAAACATGCTCTGATCTATGAATCACTGAGGGGTGAGAATGTAAATTATATTGCCAAACCAGAATAAAAATATTTTAAGACAAACAAAACGTTTGTGGTATTCTTTAAAGCCATTATCATAATAGACTGACAGGGTGGTGTTGTTGTTGGAGAAACAATCTTGTGGTTGTAATTTAATTGGTTTGTTATTGATAAAAGTGAATGCAATAACAAATTATGGTCTTGTAAATCTAACTTTTAAATTATGTAACTGGTTATGATTCATGTCTCAAGTCTGACACATAATTATTATAGATGAATAATAGACATTAAAAGTTAACTTGGGTAATGTCTCTGACATAGTGGACTTTGAGGATGCAATCTTCTTCATATTATTTAGAACAAAAAAAAAAAAAAGAGCCACAAAAAGCGTTGTCTTATTGTAATAATGGTAGTCTGATAGTCTTTTAAAGATGAAATTTGAGTAACATGCTTTATGGCTCCAAATGAATGTCTGTCTGTTCTAAAAGCCTATAAAACTGAATAATCAATAAGTACATTAGTGTACTTCCTGACAAACCCATCAACAACATGGTTCTTTCCAGCAGGGAAAGATCATCACACATTCCTCAGTGGTCAGTGCTTTGTTGATGCACCACTAGAATAGAACGGAATAGAATTAAACATCTTTCAGTGCTGTTATTGTTAAATGTTAAATGTTTCAAAAATTGAAATAAAGCGTATAAAATGAAAATTATTAAATGAAATATAAATAGATGAAAAACTAACTTAAAAATGTTCTCTTGGTAAATAAATTAAACTAATATTTTATAATAATTGCCTTTGAAGTACTAAAAAGTTAAGCAAAATATTAAAATGAAATAAAAATATATATTTAAAAAACTACAGAAAATGTTTTAAAAGCTGGTAACAATTTCTTTGGCTTTTTATTGTGACAGGACAGATCAGAATTGACGGGAAGTGAAGTGGGAGAGAGAAGGGGGGTGGGATCGGGAAAGATCCTGGAGTCGGGATTCGAACACGGGACGCCCGTAGCGCATGGCGCCGACTGGTAACTAGTTTAATAGACTTAAAAACCGAAATGAGAATTAAATTAAAATTAAAAGCTAACATAACATTTTAATAAATACTATAATAGTATAATAATAAAATAACTGTGGGAAAAAAACGGTTTTTATCATAGTGGTGTCTGGCTGTGTGTAGGGTATATTATTTGAGAGAATAGAATAGAATAGAATAGAATAGAATAGAATAGAATAGAAAGGCCAAAAACGGTTGAAACTGTGGAAACTGTTGATAATGTAAAATGTTGCAGAGAGTAGGAATATTTAAAGAAATGTACATCCTAAAACTTTATTCTCTTCTGACATTGTACTAATGTACAACTGTAAGAACGCGTAGTTGTTCTCCAAACAAAAACGGCTATAGATTATGAAGAATTAATCCTGGCGTCAAGGATTCAGTGTGGAGTGGGCGGAGCTTCGTTTGGCGCTGAATTGAACGGGCGCTCTGAAGCGCGCGGAGTCTGCGGACTCGAGGCACGCGTCGCTACGCACGTGACGCACCTGACGACAACGGTCACGTCAACACCGAGCATCACTCCAGCATGCAGACCTGCTACTACCCGCAGCTGCCTTATCTCACGGTAGTGCTTTTACATACAATCAATGAAACAGTTACAGGAATGTGCATGAGGGTCATTTAATAACATTAAACAATTGCATTCTATCAGCAGGACCATGCAGGGCTATCAGCCAACCAACCATCTACTGAAGATCTGCTGGACTTTGCCACAGGTGAGATTTACTGTACCTGAGAAAATGAAAATGTAGATTAAGATACAAAATGTGAAAACTGTGTTGTTACTATCATGTTTTGACGTTATCATTGTAATACGTTTTATTATTGTTGTATTAGCCTATAAATTATTATTTATTTATTTAGTTTTGTATATTATTGTAAATATATAAAAACATTATTCTTATTCTCCTTATTATTAATATTATTGCAGTGCTCTGAAATCTTTCATTTTAGTTTAAATCGCGCAATACTTGCTTTTTTCTCATAATTGCACATTTTTATCTGAGAGAAAAGTCAGAAGTGCGAGAAATAAACTCTGGACTGAGTTTATATCTTATACTTCTGACATTTTTCAGATATAAACAAGTCATTCTGAGGAAAAACATTAGTACTACTGAGATATAAACTTGTTCATTTAATGTTTTTCTTACAATTATTTCTTCTTCTTCTTCTTCTTAATATTATTGCAGTGCTCTGAAATCAGTGTAATTTGTATTTTGTATCTTATCCACAGATGCGTGTCAGTCCACTGATACACATTTAATGACACATGAAGACCACACAGATCTGGATCTCTCTCTAGAGCTGAATAGACAGGTGGGTTTAATCCAGAAGCAGTTCATTTCTGTTTTAACTTTACAAATTCAAAGTTAATTGAGCTGACTTGTTGGGCCAAGTTTCCAAGGTTTATCCAACCTTTTGACCAAAAAATGGAAGAAAAAAAATTCACACACCAAAGTTCGACTGAAGGTTGTTCAAGGCCATGATCCACTCTTTATTCCAAGATAGGCTATGTGATAAATGTAGATGAACATAGATTTAAAGGGGTCATGACATGGATTTTTTTATTATTTTAAAATGTTCCTTGAGGTTTACTTATAATGTTAATAAAGTTTTTTTGCACAAAAACAAAATGTGGGAAAATGATTATTTTCAACCCTCATTCTGAACCTCTCTCAGAAACAGGCTGTTTTTAAAGTCCCCCTGTAGTGAAAATCAAGTTTTTTATGTTGTTTATTTGTCTATGTGGTGTTTTTAATATGCTTTTAGACAAACCCCAGGAGGCGCTAGCTGGTGTGTGACTGAGTGGAGGCGGGACTAATTTGCATATTCATAGATCCGCATATAGTAAATAAGGCAAGGGTGTAGAGTTACATTCAAGCTATTTTAAGGCATGAGAAAATTATTTTCACAAGAAAAAACATTTAAATATGTCATTTTGATGATCAAAGATAAGTTTTAAGGGATAAAATATTTAACTACAGGGGGACTTTAAGGGGCGGGTCCTTTAAGGCTTCTCAGTAATCAGCGACTGTTATGATTGGCTAACGTCATCGCAAAGAGTGTCAACGCCCCCTAGCTATTGCATGAGTGTTTTGACAACATGATCAAAATAAAACAGTAATTTCCAGACAAAGCATTATAAAATCATTTACTTACGGTTTGTGATGCAGCAGCAGTCGGATCTAGTACCGCTTCATCTTTCAACAAATGTTTCTTTGTGAACTCTTCATGACACTGTGCCTCGTTTACAAAACAAAATACTCCGATCAATCCTCAGACACGAGCCGGGATGCCATTAAAAATAAACTATCCACTTGTTCCTCACGCTGGGATCCTTCTGATGTCTGTACGAAGACGTGAACTAGCTGTTTAAACCAAATGCATCAAAGCAAATGTTCTTTCATTTCATTTGTCCTACTGACGACAGACTCAAGCGTGTGGACTGTGACAAAGTGAACAGCAGTGAGCTAGCAGCAGTGATTGTAATTTCTATTTGCTTTTGACGCGACACAACACTCTCATTTAGCGTGATCAAGCCAGCAGGCTGGGCCTATGGTGAGAAGAAGATTTGTCGATGTCTTGCTCTGGAGGCGGTGTTTATGCAGACGACTGTGCCCAGGTGAAGTCACCCTGGCACCTCTAATCCAAACGAGCCGTTTTCTGAGGGTTATTACATAAATGCTTTTTAATTGATGATGAGGACATTTTAAGTTATGAAACTTGCAGGACGTATTATTAAGCATACAAAGACCTCTTCTATGTGAAAAGAACAAGGGAAATTTGGTTTCTCATGTCATGACCAGGACCGGATTTACGCATAGGCATTCTAGGCACGTGCCAATGCTCGCTCGTCCAGGGGAGGCCCAAACACAATGAAGAGATATATAATATTTTTGTTATACTATGGGCTATCTACAACAGTAAAAGAACCAAAACCCCAGAAGAATTGAGCAAATAAATATAACAAACAATAGGGTAAAAAATGACAAACTATTTCCATGTCTTCCACCTTTTTTATGTAGGCTACGGAAATCATGCTTTCTTTCTCCCATTCTCTCTCACAGACGCACACGCACTCGTGCACACGCGGAGACACGAACAGAAACTTCTTGTCAGCGCTGCCCTGCAAATTTATCAATAAAACAGTTTCGCAGCTGAAAAGCTACGACATTTCTCAGTAGCGAGGTTCTTGAAGCAGTTTAACTTAAAAGATTCGCTATTAGTAGACGCTGCTGCTGAACACTGCTGAGAGACACATGGACGCAGGTATTCACACGCACTTAATCTCTCTCCCTCTCTAATAACCGCATTAGACTGCATTAGCCTGCATATCAATGGCTCAAGCCTCCGTTATTAGCTCTAAAATGACGTTTTGGAATTTGCAACGGAAGGTTTGGGATGAGGTGCATAAAAAAATTGTTCAACACACATGAGATTTCAGGACGGAAACATGTTTAATGTCTTGATGTGTGGTTGTGACTCCAGGCCGTTAAAATTATTAGAGAAATAATGCACTCCTGAAGTGGTTATGTGGCCACGACGCCGCGCCTATATGAAACGGTCTTTCTCATTCAAACAAATTAAGAACTACATTCGATTTTTATTTACTGAACGCAAGCACTTATTGCGATAGAAAACACTGTAACGGTTTCCACTGGTTAAGAAATATTTTTGTTTGCTTGGGTGGTAATATTAGGCCTAGGCTATTATATTAATAGGGAAGGGGGGCCCAAAAATTTGTTTTGCCTATGTCACAAAAAAAGGTAAATCCGGCCCTGGTCATGACCCCTTTAATGTTTCCATTTTTGAAGTCAAAATTGCCCCTAGTCCAAGAATCAGCCAAAATATCCCACTTCAGTATAAGCTAATTTATTCCCAAACCATCCTCAGATAAGTGACTGCATGAATTTTACTCCTTGGATTGGCCAGTGAAACATTTGAAAATGAAACTTCTTGCCTTCTCTTAAAAAATCTTTTTTTAGTCAAAGTGTGGTTTATTCTTGGTCACCAGTGGGAAACTACAGAATCAGAACATGCTCACTTTCTCAACAACACCCAAATAAATTTATAAAGCTGCAAACACTAAAGTTACATAATGCATTTTAAAAGCCAATTGTTTGTTGTACAATGTACATTTCTTTTACATTTGACTGTTTTCATTTAATGTAACAAAGACCATTTTTTCAAAGAGGCAAACTGGAATAGCTTTAATTGTACAAACTCATAAAATCCAGGTCTCATTCACAGATGTAACCTGTGGGATTAAACAAGTTAAAAACATTTTAGAGAACTGGAAAAATATTCACACACTGCAGCTGCTGATTTCTACATAAAAATGTCCTATGTGACATAATTGCTGACCACTTCTGTTTTTGCTTGTTATATTCCTTAGTGACTCAGAAATGATTATCTTGCCTTAGCAAGTGTTGTTCAGACCACAGTTTGTCAGTGCATCCTTATATTTGTAATTCAAATAACTGAGCAATCTATTCAGATTCTGCTGCATGTCATCTGATAAATGGTTTCTTATGAAAATGCATAAGCATGATAATGATTCTTCGCTTGTTCAGGTATGCAAACTGAATGAGCTCATTCTGTTTTGAGGGCACATGTTTGACTAGGTCATCATGAATCACATTATCTCATGTCTCCATGCCAGTGCTCACATACTTCTCTAAGTGTGTTAGTGAGTAATAATCATGTGTCTCTCTCTGCAGCTTCATGCCACACTCAGGAGAAAGCAAGAGGAAATATCTGCCCTGAAGGAGACAAATGCCCAGCTGAGAAATCTGGCTGAACAGACTGAAAATTATGCCACAATACTAGATGTAAAGCATTTTTTCCAGAAAATAATCAAGACAATACAGTACATCAGAATTCCTTATAATTACAGTGTACAGTTGCCACTTTTTATCTCACAATTCTGACTTTTTTCTTGCAATTCGGAGTTCACATCTTGTAATTGTGACATTTTTCTCAGATATAAACTAGCAATTGAGAAGTCAGTATGGTGACATTCAGCAAAGTCTTCGTTTATATCTCGCAATACTGACTTTTTTTTTTTCATAATTGCACATTTTTATCTGAGAGAAAAGTCAGAAGTGCGAGAAATAAACTCTGGACTGAGTTTATATCTTCTACTTCTGACTTTTTTTCAGATATAAACTCGTAATTCTGAGGAAAAACATTAGTATTGAGAGATATAAACTTGTTCATTAAATGTTTTTCTTACAATTCCAAATTTACATTTTGCTATTGCAACTTTTTTTTTGTTTGTTTGTTTTAGCCATGAATGAAATATAGAAAAAGCTAATTGTGACATTTTTATCTCACACTTCTGACTTTTTTCTCAGACATAAACTTTTAATTCTGAGGAAAATCGTAAGTATTGTGAGATAAACTTTTTCACAAAATTCTGAATTTACATCTTGCAGTTGTGACATTTATTGTTTCTGCCATGAATAAAAAAATAAAAGAGGTCATTTTGACTTTTTATCTCACATTTCTGAATTTTCATAATTGCAAGTTTATATCCTGCAATTATAAATTTATATCAGGATTGTTAAAATAAAGTCGCAATTACCTTTTTTTTTTAATTAATCAGAGAAAAATGCTTCCATAGATTGCAGTGATTATGAAAAAAAATTCCAGGCCTTGAAATCACAATATAAATTCAGCAAAAATGTAGCATAAAATCAAAATTGAATTCAAAAGTTATTTAACTTTTTACTGCACATTCTTGTGAATGCTTCACCTGTGCGTTATTTGTCCAATTACAGTGACACCCACTTTCACCATTCAATTAATTCCCAACAATTTTTTTCTAACTGAATATCCTGTTTCACCCTGAAATACGCCATATTTTGAAGTAAAATGCATTGTGAACAGCATTTCATAACATATTTCTTTTTTATTAAATATATAATTAAATAAATAATTTTTCTATTTGTATATATTGAACAGTTTATGGATGAAATGGGAATTATTTGCAGGTTTCGCATGTCTTTGATATTGTAATTGTGACAAATGCTGAATTGACCGTTCAAAAGTCATCTGTTTTATAAACTGTGTTATGTGTTATATTACACATATATCTGTGAAACTTCAGCAGCCAGAGGGCAACAAGACCTCCACATTTTCAGAGTCACACCCTCGAATGACCATTTGTCAATTCCACTTCCTGTCTACTAGGCCCTGACAACATCGTTCCAGAGAGACTCTGTATCACACTGCACTCCTGTGAGGCCAACAGAGGATCATTCTTCTGAACACACCTGGATCTCTCTGCTGACACAGGAAGAGCCATCAGATCCATCATCCACAGCTTTAACTAACTCCACCACCACTGACAAACAAAGCCCAACATCAGGGGTCAAGCAGCAGCTGTGGTCCAGCTGGAATGACCTTCTCTGCGAAGATGCTGAAGACAACATCTTGAACTGTCCGTCCAGTTCCAAACAGCCCAGGCTTGAAAATGAACTTGTACAAGTAGACTTGGAGCATCTGAAGGCCCAGCTGGACCAGGATGAACAGGCTCCTCAGCAACTAAGTGAAGATTCAGGCCTGACCCAGAATCAAAGCCTTGAGATGTCCTCTGGAGGGTTGATCGCACAAAGGGTGAACATATTTGGGGCTTTCCATGGGCTTCGAGTGGTTACACAAACCCCATCTGTCATATCTGATCTTAAAATGAGTGGAGATGATGGAAAAGTGTGCTTTAAGACCGCAATCGGGGACCACAGTACAGTAAAGACCAAGGTTTTCCCACATGGAAAGGCTTTCACTTCTCACACACCAAGTGGATCTTGTAGGTTCCTTTGGGTTCCTAATGAGCACTGAACAGCTTTATGATTCAAAGGGTTGAATTTGTGAAAAAACAACTTTGTTCAGTTTAGACCAACAAAGGTCCTTATTTGAGCAAGGCTGCTTTTGAATTCCCATCATTGGTCAACCTTTCAGAACTCCCTTAAAACTAAAGGTTCTTTATTGGAATCAATGATTCCATGAAGAACCTTTAACATCCATGGAACATTTCAATGCACAAAAGGTTCTTCAGATTTAGAAAGTTCTTCACACCAAGACAAAATGGTTCTTTTAAGAACTTTCCACTGCAAGGTTTCAAATGTGACCTCATATGTGACCAAAGGTTTCAAAGGCTCCTCAGCTCCTGTGACCTTGTGAGGAAACAGAATGTCGACTGGTTGCACACTTAACAATCTGCAGTTATCTTGGAAACAGTTTTCTATTCACGACTCAAACGGACACTTCTCCACAGAGGAATAAAGCTGACATACCACAATGTCAATACCACAGATCAAATCGTATATACAGTACATTTATTGAAGCAATATATCCAGTGATGCAGGACTCTGTATTGACAGTGTGTAGAATTTTACACTAGAAATAAATTATATTTTTGTGGCCTTTATAAAAAGCTGATTTAAAAGTGAAGCGTGTAATTACTGGACCACTAGCTACACCAAACTGAATTAAAAAAATAATGACAAAAGAACTGGTCCTTTCCTGTTTTCCATTGGTTGGCCAAACGGGTAGCCCCGCCTCCAAACTCACCCCATTGGTTGAGCCCAATAAGGCTGTTCAAACACACTGCAATTCCATTTGATGCCACTAGTGGTGCAAAATTATACATATTTTTTTTACAGTAAATAAAATACAAATATTTATACAACGTTGTTTGTTGATGTTATCAGTGTAGTGAGAACTTCAGGATTTGACTTTTTATGACTATGTAATAGTGTCAAAGCTCACCGTGTTTGCATGGGTGGATTTTAGGTTAGCAAGTTAACAATGTTTTTTTATACAGAGACAGGGAAACTCTTCATGCCAGGCTACAATATATTCTCACCACATGGTATGAGGAAGCTGGCAACAGCATTAGATGGTAACCAATGTGCTTTTCAACCCTTGATGAAAAATGTAACAAATGCCTTCACAATATTCCTATCGAGCAGCAAAAGGGCTTGCAAAGACTGAAAAAGAAAAAAATGAATAACTTAAACACCATTTCCTCAAGGGAGCATTCCAGGGATTCATAAACAACAGTATTAACTGTATAATACTTGGTCCAGCATTAATATTATACTGTTTATAAATTGTACGTCAAGGTTACATTCCTGCGAGAATTCTTACCGAGTCGTGATCTTATTAGTATCGTATTAGGCTGTATCCTGGTTCTGCTGCGGTTGAGTATAAAGGATCATCTGAGGATGATAGATGCAACAAGAAATGGGAATTGAATAAGCATACAGAAGAGAACGTATAAACTCATTGCTATATGCATATAATATTTTCATACTTTCTGCAGTTGGTGGTGGAGGTGCTGCAGCTCTCCTGAAATAAAACACAGCAAGACGTAAGATAATATTAAATCTGATGGTCATATTTTCATAAGGAATAAAATAAACTAATCGGTAATTGGTAAATTTGCGAAATTTGCCATCTGTGAGGAGTGAGGGCTCACCTGCCAGCTGTGGGAAGTGACCGAGTGGGAGCTGATCTCTGATTATTGTAGAAGTTCTCATATGGAACAGATGCTGAGAAAAGATCAAGTTAATAAACATTACAGGAAAGTTCGACCAAACATAAAATGTCATCAAACTCATATTTGAGTGGAACTCAAAGAGAAAGTTCACGTTCTTTTCTTTACAACAGACCGTCAAGCTCTGATAAGGGCAAAGGCTGCATAAAGTCAGGGTTATTATAGTTAACTAAAAGTAAAACTGAAACTAAAATTAAAATTAAAATCATTTAAAAAAATCACTTAAAATAAAACTTTAACTGAAACAGAATAAAATACAAAAAATTTATTTCAGCTACATTTCTCATTTTTAATTTAGTTTAACTTTTAGTAAAATACTTTAAAAATGGGATAAAATTTTATATATATATATACATAAAAAAACTACTAAAAATGACAAACTTTCAAGATAAAATTAAAATGGAAAATATGAAAATTAAAACTGATTAAAAGTATTATTACAAACTATAATAGTACCTCGATGCTAAAATAACACTGCATAAAAGTAAACCATATGAACCCTCAGAAGATATATGATATATGAGACCCGAACCCGATGTGCATAAATTCATTTTTTTTAAAGAAAAACCGACCCGAGACAGACCTGATGAAATTTAATTTCGAACCCGACTGGACCCGAACGTAAACAGCATTGACTTGTGTACAGCCTGCAACCCCGCAGTCAATCAGGAAAAATCCCGGAGTCCTGCTGACTGATTTGGCCGCTTCTCCATTACTTTGATTTATTTAACATTTATTCAATTTATTATTAGGCTACTTTATATTAGTGCCTGCCTGATGGATACAAGTTATTTCTGAGCTCGGCTTTCAATTGTGACCAGTGGATTTGAAAAATAAATGTGATAGTTTGATAAAAAATAAATCGATATCCTAATAATTCATGGATTTGCTAGTGTTGTCTGCAACCTGATCTCCGGCGAAAGGCTTCTGCACACAAAAAAGAAAAGCCCTATATGAACAGATTTGAAAAATAAATGTGATAGTTTGATAAAAAATAAATCGATATCCTAATAATTCATGGATTTGCTAGTGTTGTCTGCAACCTGATCTCCGGCGAAAGGCTTCTGCACACAAAAAAGAAAAGCCCAATATGAACAGGCAGCATAATGAAGCGAGTGGATTTTCCTGATGGATCTCATATATCTATAAGATGATTTCTGTGTGCGAGGTTACAAATATGCTCCTTTTCTATGTGCATTCTTCACTTAACGCGAAAGTGAAAATAGCCTACGCATTCGGGATAGTTTAAAAGAATTTGGGTCTAATCGGGTCCATTTGGAAAAAGCATGTTTATTTTAAATCACCCGAGGCCGCTAATACCGAACCTGACCCGTGTCCGAGGTACCTCTAGTTTTGTGTGAAGACCTCTAGTTTAGAGTGGTCTGGGTTTGATATCTGGGTCTTGTAATCAAACACAATGCAACAAATTGGAACATGTGGAATCATGAATGTGATTTACAATGGACAAAGTCATTTGGACTAATTTTATGGTGCTTTTATGATGCTTTTTTCATTTCAGAAAAAAAACAGAACATTTTTCATAATGAGGGTGAGTAAATAAACTGAATTTTAATTTCTATTCAAATTAGAGCTAAAAAGTTCACATAACAAAATACACAGTAAATGTGTGTTCACATTAGTGAAACTTGTGCAAAATTTTGCACAGTAAAGATCCATTCTCAGTAGTACTGCAATGTATGAAGCACAGCTCACAAAAAGTCACTTTCAAACTTTCTGCTGGTCAACACTGTTGATTCGTGTCACCAACTTGATATGAAATCTGTGCTGGGAAATCTTTCACCCTCATACAAACTTAGCTTTATGGATTCCATTTGAAATGACTGGATGTCGCCCGTGAACGTGACACCACACCTTAATGTGTTGTTGTGAAACCCTGCTGCTGAGAGTACCTGGTGGTTTGTCTCCAGTTCTTCTGAGGTTGATAAAATGCTCAATGTCTTCTTGAATGTTACATTGCTCCAGTGACTTCCTCACTTCCTCAAGGAGCTGTGTAACACAAGATACACATGGTGAGGCGAGTTCCACATGTGGGTCTTACCTGACGCCGCACAGTCAGGTTACCTCATCACTGGAGACACACTGCTGGGAGAGATGGTTGAGATGGGTCCACACAACGTTTCTCAGGGTGCTGATCCGCTCCACTTCCTGTTTCTCAAAAAACTGTGGCAAACATGCACAAGAGATATTTACATGTCAAAGTAGAAAAAATGTCTTTCCTCATTCAGTACACCAGTCAGTCAATAATCACCAAATATAAAACTTGTTGAAGCATGTTTTAATTTAGGCATTTTATGTGTAATTCAATAGATTTGTTTGACCTTTAATGGTTTTACAGTCAACACGAAATGCCATTTACAACCCATTTTCAAGAGGTATGCAGACTTCACATGACCTGACATGAGCACGTTTGATTTGTCATCGATGTGTTGTGAAAAGCGATCATCAGTGTTGGAGTGTGTGATGCAGGTTGGGGCGTAAAGCTCACCTCACAGGCTTTGACATGCTCGTTCAGCCACTCCTCTCTCATCTTCCCCAACAAGGACACATTCTGACTATATATCCTGTCTATTATGGAGTTGAACAAACAAAGACATTAAAATTAGAAATAGAAGAGTTGTGTTGCGTTTATGGCTGGGCAATACAGCTAAATAGTCACATCGCAATATTTTTCAGTCTTTTGATGATATTTAAATCATATCTTAATATTTTTTTTTTCAGTTTCACCGTAATTTTAACAAAACAGTGTTTTTTTTTTTTACACAGTTTTACTAAATAAGCAAAAGATACTTAATAATGTGCATTTATATACACTAATATAACAACACATAGGCATATAAACTACATATATTTCTTTAAAACATTTTTTTTTTCTGCTAACGATTCCACTTCCTTAATTTTTTTTAATTTATTTTACTTTTGAGGAAAGAATTTTTTTTGGGAAAAAATAATTTCATACAAAAAAATTGTGTAAAATTATATAACTTTCATTACATAATTTTTATATTCTGATTTCTTTTTAGAAGCGACACAAATGCAGTCCAATAATTGGCCTTAAAATATATTAAACAATACCAATAATACTAAACAACCATATTTCATTCATTCATTTATTTTTATGAAATACTTTTGACAAAACTGAGTCTTGTACTACACATATTGACATATGAACAACCGGTCCATAACTACACAAGCCTTAAGACTCATTCAATTGGGAATCAGACTACACTGATTTAGAGGTATGCTGCTGATTCACTAAAAAGAACCAACTCATAAGACTCAATTGTTCGGGAATCGGACAACACTGATTTAGAGGTATGCTGTTGATTCACTAAAAAGAACCAACTCATAAGTAGGGATGTAGCGATTCACTCAACTTACGATTCGATTCACGATTTTGATTTCACGATTCGATTTTCTCACGAAGACAAAATATATAGTAAATGAAAAGGTGTCCTTTTATTAGGCTATTGTTGCACGTTTCTTTGTGAAATTAAAATATAACAAAGCTAAATTGAAATTTTAAAACAAACCTCAAATCAATAAATAAGTTACACAAATAAAAGAAATCTCTTCATATAAACAAAGGCTTTGTCTGTGCTCTTTCCATTTAAAATTAGAGGCAACCACTGCATTTTATTCATGATCTAAACAAAGATGCAGCATACATGCAGCATGAGGAGTTTTTAATCTAAATTAAGACTGTATAATTTCGAAATCTGAAGCAAAAACAGAATGGTCTGACTTTAGTTTTGTGAAACTACTATACATAAAACATATGAACGAAACAGCAGATGAACTGAATGAGACGCAGATTCACTCTCTGACAGCAGGTGGCACTTATGAACAGCAATGATACGGTGTTTCCTGGGTTACCGCTGTAAACAATGCAGCGCTCTTATGAACACTACTTTAATATTAATATGCATCGTTCAGAGCCAAGATGAAAAGAAAATGCCATCTAAACTTTTCTAAAGACAGTCAGTTCCACTCAGTGATACATTCATATAAACTCCTACCCCAATTGTATCGCGATTTGGTTAGCATCCCAACCACTGGTCTATAAATAGATCAGTGATCTCAACCGATTTGAATCGTTATGCTTTTGACTCACTAAAAAGAACCGACACAAAACTCAATCATTTAGCAATCCGACTACCATGAAGTGGTATGTGTTTGATTTACTAAAAAGAACTGACTCCTAAGACTCAATCATTCCCTAACTGTACATATTGTAGGGTGACCATACGTCCTCTTTTTCCCGGACATGTCCTCTTTTTGGACCTACAAAAATGCATCCAGCTGGGATTTCTTAAAAGGGTCATATGATGTGCTTTCAATTTTTCCTTTCTCTTTGCAATGTGTTACAAGCTCTAGGTGCATAAAGGAGATCTGTAAAGTTGCAAAGACTAAAGTCTCAAAACTCTCAGTATGCTGAGTGTTTAAATCTCTTTTGAATGAGTGTTTGCCGCTGTTTACTTTCACTTTCGATTTCGCGATCACACGCACTCTTTGTAAAGGGAGCACATCTTACAAGATCAGATATTTGTCAATGAGCTCAGGATCTGTTGAGCGTATACTCCAGCATGGTCTTGTCAGTCATCTCTCCTTATTCTCGACCTTTGATCAGTCAAAGCTGACTCCGGTAGCTCTTGTTGGATGCAGGGTTGCCAAGCCCGCGTTTTTTCCACAGAATTGGGCTACTTTTAAACTGTTGCCATGGGTTGATTTTCCCCAGCTCAATCCAAGCAGCTGAGTCCTTAATATTCTCAAGAAATGGCTGAAAACACATCTCTTTCATCTTCATTTGACCCTCAAACTCTAGCACTCTCTATTCTAATGCTACTTCTAATTTTATCTCGTTTTTTTTTATTAAAAAAACTTGACCCTCTAACATTTGCACTCTCTATTCTATTTCTATTCTAACTACTTTTTTATTTATAAAGAAAGAAGAGCCTCTAACACTAGCGTTCTCTATTCTCTCTATTCTTTCTACTTATTTTCTTGCATTATCTATTCTTTTTCTGTTCTATTGACTTGTTTTATTTTTATTTAAAAATGACCCTCTAACACTAGCATTCCCTATTATTTTTATATTCTTTCTACTTGTTTTCTTTTTATTTATTATAAAAACAAAATATACTGTTAGGCGAAGCCCCGCCCTTGTCCCCCACACATGAACCCCGCCCCCTACTGTCCTCTTTTTGAAAAACTAAAATATGGTCACCCTAACATATTGCGCTGTAGATTTAGTAGCAGTTTGCAAAATGGACAAATATCAGCTGATTAATTCACCTGATGAATATATAGGTCCATCATTCATTTGTCTTAATGCTCTTATATGTATACATTGTGTAATTAGCCTAATGGCAAGTTTGCAAAGAAACATATCCAGATTTAAAAAAAAAAAAAAACTGCATACACACATATATACAATATTCACAATATTCAATATTGCTTAGTTTTACCAACAGAATCCTCTCAGATATTCAATATATTGCCCAGCCCTGGTTAAAGTATATTATTATTATAAGTGAATATATTATTAGTGCATTTGCTGTCGTTCTTACCGGCTTCCTCTGCTGTCTGCTTGGCTTGCTGTGTTTTGGCATACAGCTTGAAGCATAAGAAAGTAACATTATTTATAACAGAATGTCTTTGTATGGTCATTCACATCTTACAAGCACATAATACAAACAGCTAAATGGCTCTTCTCTCTTTTTAGCTGTTCTCTAAAAACAGTACTGTCTCTCAAGAGATGGAGACTGATAGTTGACTCGCTACAAAAGTTTTATAGCCTTTCAACAGCTCCAGAGTCTTGTCCTCAGGGGATTACAAATACTTCCAACACTGCTGCCATGTTTTATAATGATTCACATCCCCCGGCAGTCATCTTTATCCATTCGTGGCCTTCATGGTTTGTTTTGCATACTGCTTTGCTGTACTAACTCATTTGCCTCCTCTCATGCAGCTCTATGGAATTTAGGCCTGAATTGATCTCGGCTTTTCTCTCCATTTATAAAAGGAAGCGTTCTAGGTAAACATTATTTTCTATAATGTCTAACACACAAAACAGATCTGAATTGCCTGAAGGACATATGAGTGCTTGCAAGGCAGTGAAAGAATAGTGTTACAGTTTTGGGTAAGCATTATATTTTCAAAGGATTGTTCACTGAAGAATGAAAATTTTGTCATAATTTACTCACCCTCAAGTTGTTCCAAACCTGTATGAGTTTCTGTCTTCTGCTGAACACAAAAAAATATATTTTGAAGAATGTTGGTAACCAAACTGTTGACTTCCATAGTTTGGAACAACTTGAAGATGAGTGAATAATGACATAATTGTAATTTTTGGGTGAACTATCCCATCTGTCATTTTGTTTGTATTCATGATATAAAATGGTAAAACAGATGCAAGAAAGGAATACGAATCAGAATTCATATGCAAATATCACAATGATGTCATCACTGTCCGTTACGTTTTGATTCTTCCATATCATTCTAGAATGCTTGATTCTGATTGGCTGGAATGTGTGCTTTATTGTGCAGGTAGTTCCAGTCAGGTTTAATCACCATTCTAAATTAATGTTCTAGCTACAACATAACAAATTATCAAAAGTCAAGTCACCTTTTATTATCTACCAAAAGCAGTCACTGTTTATTTTTTCCTGTTTTCACACTCGCCCCCACACACTTGAACATACAGATCTTGTCAGCACTGCCCTGCAACATTAGCAATTAATTTCCCTACTAAAAAAGGTCAACATTTCCTAGTAGCAAGGTGTTAGCACTATTTATTTGTTGAAGTAGTTGAACACAGATTTGCCATTAGTAGAACACTGCTGAGCACAAACTCAGGTAATTCACACATGCTTAATCTGTTTCTCTCTCACACATACACAAAGCAATGGCTTAAAGGGATAGTTCACTAAAAAAATCTTTCATTTACTCACCCTCTGTATGAGTTTCTTCAATCTGCTCAAAGCAAAAGAAGATATTTTGAAGAATGTTGGTAACCAAATAGTTGACAGTAGCCACTGACTTCCATAGTATCTTTTTTTCCATACTTTGGAAGTCAATGGTTATTGGCAACTGCTTGGTGACCAACATTCTTCAAAATATCTTCTTTTGTGCTTGACAGAAGAAAGAAACTCATACAGGTTTGGAACAACTTGAGGGTGTGCGTAAATTATGACGGAATTTTCATTTTCTTGTGAACTATTCCTTACAAGAGTGTTTAATGTCTCCAGGTGTAAAAACTGTGGTAGTCTATGGATGTTAAATGTTTTAAATGCACTTTGTGTCAGGCAGTACTATTCGTGGACTGACATTTTATCAATCTATGTGATTGGGAAATTTTTAAACTGTAATCTTAAAGTTCTTAAAAAGTATGAAACTTACAAAATGTATGCATGTTAGTTGCTTCAGTCTGAATTTCTCATAGAAGTTTAATATTTAACAGTTCAGCTTTTGGAACATCAATACAGAGATACCAGAAGAGATACCTTGCTAACAACACTGTAAAAAGTGCAGATAAAAGCAAAATGCAGGAAGACCAGAAAAGAGAAGAGGCTTCTATATATGCACTAAAATGTAAGTGAAAGCAAGATTCTTGCAATGGTCATATAGGGCAGAAAAAACAGATGCACTGTCACAGTTTTACTTGCGTACCTTTTCTTGCTGCTTGGAACTGCTAGTGGTGGCATTTCTGTTCATGTTCTGTTCTGCTTCCTCTTTATCTCGACACTTTTGCTCATAAGTCTTCTTCGCCTTAAAAAAGAACATCCGTTGGCATTTAAAGTGTGACCAATACAACTTATGTCTAAATTTAACTATAATCTATATTCTTTGTAAGCTATAATGTGCCATCTTTATTATACTGTAAATAGAATCACACTACCACAGTACTACACTGCAAACCAAAAGTGCACACATTTCACTGAACATTTCTCATGATATCAAAAACACTGTAATCTTAAGATTAGGGCAGAAAAATATAAGACACATAAATGTAGACAATTATAATTGATTCATAGGTATTAATCTCCTTCTGATATTTAATCACATTTATTTAAATGGATGAGCAGATAGTAAGGAAAAAGCAACCAAGCGTCCAACTCCATAAAAACATTTTGGTCACAACTTCAATTTGTATGATTTCACCATTTTGATGACTTTACTATTATTCTAAATATAGGAAAATGTAATATTATATAAAAAAAAACATTTATGTCAAATAAATGGTTTGTTTATTTCTAGGAAAGCGTTGTATGCAACATCACATGTGGTACTACAAAGTTTCAGTTCTTAACTAGTAAATACTGATGCATCATATGACGTGATGCTAATAAACTTAAGGGAAACAGTTTATTTACCAACCTGAATTCACCACTTTCAAAAATGCTTCATTTAAGCTTGAATGAGAAGCTGTCTTTTTACTGAACAAAGCCATTCAGCACAGATCACTTCCCATTTTGTGCAGCTAAAATCAGGTGCACTTATTCACTTCCCTCCTGCCACTAAATCAGAACATATACATCCCATAAAGGAAATAAGGTACCATAGAAAAGAGGGCAGCTAAACCACCTATTATAGCAACAGCACTGACAACAATATACAAACTGAGACCACTTTGCTCTCTCTTTCATACTTACCTCAGCCGTTTTCTTATATTGAGCGGCCTTCTGCTTATGAAGAGTATCCATATGCTGTTCTACCTGAAAAAAAGCACAACTTTTCAATTCATATCTTCAATTTAACACCATTATGTACTGTAGAAAATGAAGTGTAATTTTTCCCTTGTTAAAATACTTTCTTCTATACTTCTATAACAAGTCATTTGCAGGTTGATTCACCTGAAAAGTGTAAACTCTCTCACACTATCAAAACATTGTGCTATTTGTTTTGAGAATTCCGACCATCCAGCATAGCAACACAGGTTCAACCAATGGTGTGAGTTTGGGGCGGAGCTACCTGTTTATTTGACCAATAGCAGACGAGTCCAAAGGCTACTGAATATATTGCTAATATTTAATTCTACTACAGTAGATGATTTACCAGTGCAGATTTCCTTTGAGGCTCTTTGAAAATATTCTTCCCTGTCAGTTATTTTTGATGTCACAGCTTAGGATAGTCAAAATAGTGCAGCGTTTGAGACTGTACGTGATTTTGTGGTGCCATCAGTGTTGTCATTTCCTTGCAATTGGTTGCATTTACACCTCAGATTATTGGGTAAATACGCAACTGCGTCCAGAACTGAAAACCCATGAGCAAAGATGGGAGATTTCAAATCACATACTTCCAAGAGGTCCTGCATCAGCTGAGCAACTAGCAATGAGATGAATGGGAATGCTAACTATCTCCAGGTATGAAAAGTTTGAAAAATCTTTCCAATTGGGGACAATGGTAATGCAGAAAGACACACTTCAAATTTAATCAGTAAATAATAAAGTATTAAATGCTGTTTGTACACCTTACCTTCTTCCGGGCCTCTTTCTGTTTCTCTCTGAAGTCTTCTAATTTCTTTGCTTCCTCCCTCATGGTTTGGGCCAAATGCAGATGGGACAAACTGACGTTTTCTGTTTCTAAACACACATTTTAAACATAAAGGAGGGTAACAGAACATTAAACTGCAATCATGAAGTTTGCAGACAGCATTTACTTACGTAATTTGAAAACGTCAAGTGATCGTTTCAGGGTGCTAAAAACAGAAAAAGAAACGTTGATGAGTAACTAATGTCCATTTTGTGCAATAAAACAATTGTAAAATTGCTGACATCAGTCACTGGTATAGGACTCAGTTAAACTTTTTTTTCCTCACCCCATAGTAAGAGGAAAGGCACTAACCACAAACCATCTACATGTGACCAACCCAGACACTGTTTAGGTTTGTACTTTGAAATGATCGAATACAGTATATCAGTACCACGCTGTTCAACCAGAACATCCAACCAGAAAAGCACAATAACTTGTCATATTCACTCAAGAACCCTCTGGCTAAACAAATCAAAGAATTTAACCTCTATAAAGAACACCAATGTCGGCGCCAATGACCTCGTGGGCAGCGCGCCGACATGTAGCGCCTTTGCGCTTCGGGCGTCCCGAGTTCGAGTCCCGGCTCGTGGACCTTTCCCGATCCCCCCCCCATCTCTCTCTCACCCACTTCACTTCCTGTCGACCTACTGTCCTATCTAAATAAAAGGCATAAAAAAAACGCCAAAAATAAATCTTTAAAGGGGTCATATGATGCGATTTCAAGTTTTCCTTTCTCTTTGGAGTGTTACAAGCTGATTGTGCATAGATAAGATCCCTGAAGTTGCAAAGACTAAAGTCTCAAAACCAAAGAGATATTCTTTATCAAAGTTAAGACTCTGCCACGCCCCCCTAAAACGGCTCGTTCTAACACGCCCCCACATATCTACCTCACTATGTGGAAATATTAGCATAATGCTGCCCAAATGTGCACGCAAAGAAAGAAGGCGTGGTTTCAGTAACCGCAGTTAGTGTTGATGCAGCCATGTCAGGGAGACGCTGTGTGTTTCTACAAAATGATTATCTTTAAAAAAGCATCATATGACCCCTTTACAAAAAAAAAAGAACAATAATAAGTGATGCTTGCTCAAGGTGTTGTGAGCAGTTCTACAGCCTTGCTATACATTTGCTAATGAGTTTTTAAAACACGGTCATTGTGGTTGCTTGGTTATTGTTTACTGGCTCAGCCTAAGACTGTCAAACTCTTAAGTCTCTGATATGGCTCAGGTTCCTCCTTTTATTCTGATTGCTTAAAATATTAATGGCACACCTCTCAATTAGAACCACACAATTTGATGTCCTTAGTTTGGTTTACTGCTAATGAACCCAAAAAATAATAAAGTACTTTTACAATCCTTTCAAGAAATTGCACTTTGTAAAAGTATAACCGTAACATTAACTGTAATAACTGTAATTATACATCGGTACTTACTTCATTTCACTGTGTCCACACACTTTCTTGGACAAACCCAGCAGCTCCTTGGCATATTTCTCTTCTATCGCAGCTCTGCAAATAAGTGTGTTTTTATATTTTAGATCAATGTTTTGTACATAATGACATATTGAGTTAATCTGTTGGTTTGCTTGCCTGAAATGTATTTGTTATTAAATTATCAAGTAATTTTATACGGCCTGAATATTGAGAGTTAGTTTCACACTTTCTATATTGAGGAAATATTTCCACACATTTCTGGTGTTTTCTCCATCCCAGCTTAACATGCCAACTCTGAATACACAATTCAAAAATTTTCTATAACTCTATAACACTATCAAGACATTTATTTGTTTGTTTGAGTATCCCAACCAGTCCGCTAGGATAATAAGATTTTAAGAAATTAGATCATAGATCAGCAGTAGTCAGAGCATTCACATTTGTTAAAGTGAAATAAAGTCAGTAAAATATTTTTAAAACGTTACTAATCATGCATTAAAGGGATAGTTCACCCATAAATGGAAATTCTGTCGTCATTACTCATTACTCACATCATTACTCACCCTGAAGTTGTTTCATTCCTGTACGAGTTTCTTTCTTCTGTTGAACACAAAAGATGATATTTAGAGGAATGTTGGAAACCAAACAGTTTCTGGTCCCCATTGATTTCTATAGCATTTTTTTTCTTTCACATTGAAATCAATAGGGATCAGCAACTGTTTGGTTTCCAACATTCTTCAGAATATTTTCTTTATGTTTGACAGAAGAAAGAAACTCAAACAGGTTTGGAACAACTTAAGGGTGAGTAAATAATGACAGAAGTTTAATTTTGGGGTAAACTATCCCTTTAAGAAAATGCAATGGCCCATTTTAATTTCATGTTGACTAACTTCCATTATTTGTTTCTGTAACTCTTTGATTTAACACAGTGGCGCATTTGAAAAATTTCCAATGTGCATTTTCACATCAACAACAGGAAATCTTGCAACAATGCTCGTCATGAGGTATTTTCCCCCTAAAGACTTCGGTTACTGTAACATTCCTTCAGTTATATGTGAATGCACTATGGAGGGTTTACCCGAATGTATAACTGTGAGAACATCAAGAGTTTGAGGTAAATGTGTCAAACTAGGTGGTAATGACTGTGACTTCTAACCTGGCCTTCATGAAATCCTCGATTTCTTTGCACGTCCTCTTGCCGTCATTCAAGTGCTGGATGATGCTGTCATATCCAGCTGTGCTGATGACTTCAGTGTTCTGATATCACAATTGTATATATATATACAAAACACATAGGCAAATGTTTTATCAAGTAACTTCACAAAAATCACACCAATTATTCATAATCTGAAAGCACAAGCCAGGAATCCACAAAGTGCCACATGTATCACCAATTCCACTGTATACATGAAGGCTATAGGCTTCAGAAACATGGTGGTTTGGACTGTTGACTATCATTACCCATGAGAGCTCAGTCTCTGTAATTTATAAGTCTGAGGGGTAGACATAGCATCATACCCAAAGCCACAGTCAACATGAAATATCTCCCAAAATAAAAGCTAAGAAAACAAAACTAAATTGCACCTTATTGCCTGCTTTGCCTAATAAGGTCTGAGTTCTCAGGCTGGCATGGCCAATAGTCAAACAGCATGCAGACACAATTCAGCATGAGACAGCACACTGAGATACGCTTCTTCTTTTTTATTAACAATATATTATTTTATAAGAATTAACTATTTGGGTTGTTTAATGGACGACAAGGCTTCACATTATGTGTTGACCACACTTCCCTTAAAGGAAATCAGCCCTGTTTCGATATGTGACAGGCGAGCTCAAAATAAAAGGTTTAACTATTTGTTAAACTTACATCAAATCAGAGAAAGTTGGTTATCATTTATTATTATACAAATAAACAGCATGTCCACTATATTTTTCACTAAGAATTGACTGTATGCCCCCCAAAATACGAAAACCTTACCCAAAAATTATCTTTGAAATGCAGTTCTCTCATTGCGTCCGCTGCTGTTTGCTCACGCAGAAAGTGACCGTGAAGTTCCGTATCAGGCTGTAATAACGCTGTGACTGATTTTACACAGACGTGGTGGTCTGCTGCACATCGAGCTTAAAAATAACACGCCTCAGGGTCCTAAATGCGCATCTTTCACGCCTGTCCAGAGAGCGAAAGTGGCTGTGGAACAGAAAACGGACCCGCAAACTTTAGTGGACTATTCCACCACCTAGTGACTGAACTGTGAAGTTGCAGTTCTTATGAAGTTGTAAAATAAACCTGGCCGTCCTTAGGGCGGTGCAACCGGTGCTATAATATAATATAATAGGCTATAATATAATATAATATACTTTTTCGTGCAACATTGAGGATTTGCTATTCATCCTTCAGTCTACTTGCAAGGTGAAGCACAAGAATTTATCATCAATCTTAGTGCTGCAAAGAGAGCGGATCTTCCATGAAATGTTTTAATGCAAATATACCAACTTGATTTTTTTTATACGGCCAACTTTTTAAGAACCAATTTAAAACTGGCTAGTGAAGGAGCAGACCTCACATTTAAAGGCAAGAGAAGCTGATTACATGACCTGAGTGCTCATTGAAAGTGAAAGTGACGTGTGGCCAAGTATGGTGTCCCATACTTGGAATTTGAGCACTGTATTTAACCCATCCAAGTGCACGCACACAGCAGTGAGTAGTGAACACACTCTACTCAGAGCAGCTGGGAGCCCGGGGAGCAAAGGGGCTATTGGGGGTCCGGTGCCTTGCTCAAGGGTATGAAAGGTGGAAGAGAGTGCTGTTCATTCACTCCCCCCACCCACAACTCCTGCTGGTACCGAGACTAAAATCTGCAAACTTCGGGTTACAAGTCCAACTCTCTAAGCATTAGGCCATGACCGCGGCGGAGTGTGAGGAATTAAAAGATCAATTATATATTTTGATACCAGATAAAGCTTTATACACAAAAACAGCAATTTTAAAAACAGAGCAATTACAGTTTGAGGCAGGTCACAATATTGGGGAATTACAGTAGTCCAGGCGTGATGTTATAAGAATGTGCATTACAGTCTCCAAATTTCTCGGGGACAGAACCTGTTTTAATTTCGCAATTGATCTCAGATGAAAGAAGCTGCCCTTTACCACAGAACTGATTTGTTTGTCAAGGTCTAGGGACATCAAATGTAACCCCAAGATTTCTTACATGTGGTTAAAAACTAGCTGCAGGAGAACCCAAATTAAAATCAGAACTTACTTTCATTTCATTGCAAAAACAAGTACTAGTCATCCAACATTTAATCTCCTCATACGTAGCAGTCGCAAAAAACTTCCAAATGATAACCATTATTGGTTTTTGCTGGAAGATAAAATTTTGTATTCTCAGCATAGCAGTGGTAGGATATCCTATATATCTTAAAAATGACACCCAAAGGAAGCATATAAAGTGAAAAAGAAAAGGAACTAAAATAGACCTTTGGTGCACACCGCATCATAAAGGAACCAACAAAGAAAATTCCCCAGTGGTCACTGAGAAGGTTCTGTCTTTAAGATAAAGAGGCCAACCACTGCAGGGTAACCCCCTGAATATCCACCACCTTTTCCAGACAATTTAGCAGAATACTATGATCGGTTGTATCGAATGCAGCACTTAAATCACTGGCCTTCAACAGCGCAGTTTGTGAACCACAGCATGTTTAAAAACTAGAAGGTACAACTCCATTTGAACTGTTAATAATAACTGTTACAGCTGGGCTCAAAGTTTCAAAAACTTCCTTGAAAAGACAAGTTGACATAACATCAGACTCACAGCTGGAACATTAAAGATTCACAATCTGAACAATTTGATGCTGGTTGACGCAAGTCAGAGCCAGTCTGCAGATTTGAGTTGAGAGATTTCATAGGAAATTGCATAGTGTATGATGGTCACAAACACCGATTTTTTTAGGTTCAGACTCTGATTCCATCCAGTCAGACTTGTTTGACATTTTGAGCCAGTTTTAGAACACATTTTCATTTGGCACACGTTTTCTAGAAACAAGGCAAACGTTTCTGCGGGAGTTTGTTGTGATCGGAAAACTTTAAAGTCTGGTAGTGTTTGATCCTCAGTTGTTTAGTGTATGATGACCAGTGTTTTCTCTGTGACTGTTTAAAAAGTTGGTGAGTGTATGATGCCTAGCATTTTAAAATGTCTTCAGATTTTCACAAAGTTGAGAAGTCATGTAGCATTCATGAAGTGTATTCCAGCCTTTAGCTTTAGAAACAATATCAGCTAGCTAAGCAGAGGAAATTAAGCAATTAATTAAAAAGACTTACTACAATGGGGGGTGGTGTATATTAACAATTGATAATTAATTACATAATTAACATAATAGTATAATCAAAGAAGACATAATACTACATGTTAGGATTAGTAGTTAACACTTAATGCATTTCTTTTGGAATGTTACGTTTAAACCAAAATAACCAATAGATGGCTGCAGTGATCCACATATTTTGCTCACTATAGCCTAGTGGTTCTAAACCAGGGACCTTAAAATAAATTCAAATTATTTAAATTAAGTTATATTAAAATAATCACATTTATAACAATCTAAATAAAAATAATCTAACCTGCTCTAACGGACATAGCTGTCAAAAAAAGAAATAAATAAAAATAAAATACAGCCTATACATATAGCAGCATGTTGATTTGCTGCTCAAGAAACATTTCTGATTATTATCACTGTTGAAAACACTGATACCTTTTTTTTTTTTAGAATTCTCTGATGAATAGAAAGTTCAAAAGAACATTGTTTAAAACTGAATTTTTTTAAATCATTATAAATGTTTTTTTTTGCCATCACTTTTGATAAATGTAATGCATCCTTACGGAATTTAATAAAAAAATTAAAAAAGAACACTTACGAACAGTACAGTATCTGTTCTCAATACTTTATCCATTTTTTTTGTACCTTTACAGTTGTTTGCGAGAAACCTGTAAATCAAAATAAAACAGCCTTTGTTTTGTCTATCACCTTTATTCAAAATTAAGGGCACAAACTCACACCGTCTCTCTAGCCAACCCCTTTGAAAACCCCAACCATGAAAATCTCAAATATAAAAAGACATACAATGAACAACTACTTCAATAAAACCTAACCTAAAATTTACATACAAAGTGTCCTGGTCACCACATTGGCTTTGCGAAGCATGCCGCTCTACAAAGGCAAAAACATAGCAATTATACATTTGTCAAATTTATGACAGGTCTCTTAGACTGTGATCTGTCCCTTGGCTGATTCAGAGAAGGTGTAGATACTGTGTTTGGGCTTTGGAGGGCAACATAAGCAGAACTGCAGAGCAAGCTTTGAGCAATGTTTTAAAAAAGCATCCAGGTTGCCAGTGAACTGCAGGCAGATCTTATATTCTCCTTACAGCATCGTCAATCTCACTTATCTGCTCTTTTAGTTGGTTCCACTGCTCTGGGTTCAGTGAAATACCTGTAATAAGCACATCAAACAGAACTCTGAGAAATAAAAAAACTCGGCTCACTTGTTGCAAAAGGCTTTTTTATTTTTATTTTGAATTTTGAGCATTAGAGTTGGTAAGTTCAATTCAATCCAAATTAATTATTTGTTCACATCATCACTCAATTTTAATTAAACAGAATGCTTTAGTACACAAATGTGTGTATGAAAATATGTTTATTGCAAGGTATTGCTATATTGGTGCATGTGAAAATGATTCACAATTATTTCTCCTTGCATTCAACTGGTGAGAAACAGTATACAAATATGGCTAATTTGTTAGTTTCTTTTGCTTCTTGCATTTTGAAGCTGTTTTGCAATTGTGCAATGGCCTTTTGGTCAAAACAAACCTTTTAATCAATTTATGAGAAAATATACATATCAAAATACTGATTATTTATATAGGCTACATTTAGAATTGTATTTTATGTGTGTGTGTGTGTGTGTATGTATGTATGTGTGTGTGTGTATTCCCCTGTAGAGTACAGGAAAGCCCATATAGGCATAATCCATGTAACCCAATGTTTTAAGAATAAACATGTTCAAAATAATATTATAATTGAATGTTTAATATTACCAAAAATGCCTAGTTAATTGTGTGCGTGCTTGTATATTTGTGTAGTGCATTTCACAATTTAGTTAGTTTTTGTTAGGCTTAGTTCCTCTTAGATGTGGATTTTTAAAATTCATACCCCCATAAAGCAACCCTCTCTAATTTTAAATACAGGTTACACTTTATTTCAAGGTGTCATTGTTACACTGTAATTATACATTTAAATACTGAGCAATATTATTCAACTACATGTACTTGCTATATGGTTAGGGTTAGGATTCGGTTTGGGGTTACTTGCATGTAATTATGCATCATTTA
This sequence comes from Sinocyclocheilus anshuiensis, assembly GCF_001515605.1. Classification (NCBI taxonomy): domain Eukaryota; kingdom Metazoa; phylum Chordata; class Actinopteri; order Cypriniformes; family Cyprinidae; genus Sinocyclocheilus; species Sinocyclocheilus anshuiensis. The sequence goes on from NW_015539915.1 coordinate 1,239,161, forward strand.
TTGCTATTATAATAGCAAGTACATACAACGTGTAACAAGGACACCTTAAAATAAAGTGTTTCCGAAATACATTTAAAATACATAGCACAATCTCTACCAGGTGCCATTTCTACTGTCACATTTGAACCCACGAAGAGTAGCACCTACCTTTCCGGCCTGGTTTCATTTCACCTTCTTGGTCCATCCAGTATTCCCGGATATCAATCAGCACTTTTCCCTTGAAATCACGAACACTCACATACCTCATCTTTCCTATCTTAAAAAAAGAAAACAATACATATAATATAATATATAATTGTGTGAGCCTAATCTGCATAAAGTTAAGCTAAACATATACTTTTTTCATAGCAATCTTCACCTGGAACATATTGTCATTTTTACTGCTACTGCTTTTAGAGGCAGATGACCCTTTTGAGGTTTCTCCACTTTTTTGTTTCTTTGATGGCCTTTCTGGTGTTGCTTGCTTCTTTCTCTTGGCCTGAAATACAGAATGTCACATCAAACACAAAGCCAATAACACAGAAACTGTGAATTTTACATTAAAATGGTACTTCTAATGTTCTGGCAACACAAAACGGGTGGTAATTCTCAATAAATGTCCAAATTTGCAGATGTAAATACTCTTGGATGTGATGTGCTTTTCTTTAAATTGGATAAAAGTGTAATATGAGGATATTAATTTCTATACCTTCGTATCAACTTCACTGTCAGAGTCACTGTCTGAGGTAGAAGACAACACTTCCTTTGACTTTGGCATTCTGAAAAGGACGACAACGCCATTTAAATGAAAAACCAAACCAAAATACAATTGTGAAAAGCATACATGTAATTTACACTAATACATTTAGGACTATGTTGCTTAAAACTAATTTTGAAACAAAACAAAAAAAACATAATCTGCGTGCAGGTAACTAACAACTTCTTTATGGTTGCATCCTCGTGCTTTGCAGTGATGCTCTAGCATACAAGCGTTTGCGATAAAAAAAAAAATCATTTATTTTCCAAAGAAACAATGCTTTCACTTTAGCTTTTTTAACGTTTTGCATATATTAAACAAAAGAATCAATGGCGTCCCTCGTTTATAACTAACGTTACTAACAAGGCCGCGAACGTATGAACGCGCAGCAAGATGGCCATTTGCCAACGGTTCCTTTCAATGAACCAATCTGTTATTGCAACATGTTCGCTGACATTATAGTCGTGCTCGAATATTATAAACAGTTGGATGTATCAAATGACTTACGTGATATCTTAAAGTAAACGTAGGGTAGATAGAATTTAAACCGAAGCTCCTTCGATACGCGCGAACTTCCGTTTCTGCAAAACCTGTGCAGACTAGAGCGCGCGCTTATGGAATCGCCCTTGAAGAACTGGATTATGGGATGTGTAGTTTTGCGCATCTATTATCCGCGCTTAAAGGGGACATATGATGCGATTTCAAGTTTTCCTTTCTCTTTGGAGTGTTACGAGCTGATTGTGCATAGATAAGATCCCTGAAGTTGCAAAGACTAAAGTCTCAAAACCAAAGAGATATTCTTTATCAAAGTTAAGACTCTGCCACGCCCCCTAAAACGGCTCGTTCTAACACGCCCCCACATATCTACCTCACTATGTGGAAATATTTGCATAATGCCGCCCAAATGTTCACGCAAAGAAAGAAGGCGTGGTTTCAGTAACCGCAGTTAGTGTTGAAGCAGCCATGTCAGGGAGACGCTGTGTGTTTCTAGACGAAAGCAAAAGCACTTTATTTGGCCTTCCGAAAGTAGATGCATTTAGGAATCTTTAAGATTACTTACAACAGAACAGCAATGCATTTTATGGACGACCGTTTCATGAACCTAGGAGAGGAGGTAATTCTGACTTTGCTATGACAATCTGGCGCTTCTGAATCAGCTACTGTAAGTATGTTTTGTTATTAGTTTAAGTATTTGCTATTGACTGTTCAAATGCGGAGTTTTGCACATCACGTGTGTGTGTGAGTGTGTGTGCGCGCACGCGCGCGCGCGTGTGTGTGTGTGTGTGTGTGTGAGAGAGAGAGATGTTCGGCCAATCACAATGCACTGGGTCAGCTGGCCAATCAGAGCAGACTGCGCTTGTCGGAAGGAGGGACTTTGTAGAAAACGAAGCGTTTGAGAGAGGCGGGGCATAGAGGACCTACAATAATGTTCAGTATTTGAAAAATAATGTGCTTTTTGAACATTAAAGCATGTCAACATATTCTGTTACACCAAATACACAAAATAATGATTTTTAAAAAAGCATCATATGACCCCTTTAAATTAAACAGCTATTATGGAAGCTGTAATGAAGCAACATTCATTTTTAGGGCCCGAACAATGCAGTGCGAGGACCCTATTAGAATGAATCGCATTTTTGAGGGCTTAAACATGCTCGAAACCTCACAAAACTTTGCACACACATCAGAACGGGCGAAAAATTACGTCTGGTGTGGCAAAATGACTCGATAGCGCCACCTATAAAATTTAAACTAAGCGCCCCTCCTGCTATGTTTCACATACTTTTACGAAATTCAGCACACACAATGTAACACACCAATAAATACCAACAAAAAAGTATCCTGATACAACATCTGATACCTAACAGGAAGTCAGCTATTTTTAATTTTCTCTATGATTTTTGTGCAGTTTTTGCCATTTTCAGGCCTCCTACAGTTTTAATTGGATCATTTTCAAATTTGGTGAGTGTGATCATAAGGCTTTTGCGATGCTAAATTACGAAGATCTTGAGTTTTCGTGTCCCTGCGGCAGCCTGACATTAGGCTTATTCGACTTCATATGGCGCCGCAAAGATCGGCTGTCGCCTGACAAAAGCAATGCATCCTGGTTAGAAAATTTGTCCGACTTTGATCGGCGCTGCAGCCACCTTACGATCACATGTGCCATCAAAGTACCGTGAGAGCAAATCGAGACCAGCCACCAAGGTCAGGCACTGCAGTTACTCAAAATCAGCTGCGAAAAGCCTTGATGATGACACACTTTATTCTCATTGGTCAGATTCTGTAATGACAAACACGACGTGTGTTGCGTGTTTATTGTAACAATTCAATTCCAAGAATGCTCACAAATCTGTTTTTATAACAGTAAAAGCTTTTTTACTGTAGTCGCACTGTTGTATTAGGTCACGTTTATCAAAAAACACTGATAAACACATATTTACCCCCACTTTATTGGTATTTTAATAGTATATGTTTATGTTGAACTTTGTTTGTGAACAGATGGCGCTGTATTAAGCAGTATATAAAAAGTGTTTCTGTTGCTCATAAAAACTTTTCTGAAACATCTGGGTATTTGACAAATATTGCATTTTATTCACTTCATCTGCGATAGAGTATGCAAACACCGCGAGAGCGTCACTACCGGGAGCAGAAAGTGTCCGACTTGACGTCTCTCTTTCAATTCCGCCCCGACTGCAAGCGGCTGCTCTCGCCAGACGTTTGCAGGCTACGGTAGTTCATCTCGAACAAGCCTAAAGTTTGATGTTTCGCCATGAAACAGGAAGTTGCTGTAACTCAGGCATGCAGTGTCCAATCTTCCCCAAACTTAACATGCAACATGCTACAAACATGGTAAAGCATTCTAGCAACACTTAGCTAATTTGCTAAAGCATGCTATTAATACAATGACACAGGAAGTTGCTGTAACTCAGGCATGCAATGTCCAATCTGCCCCAAACTTAACATGTTTAGTAAGACTCCTGGGCTGAACCATGAACACATTCGTCTTCTTCTTCGGTTTTATGGCGGGTAGCACCAATGTCAAGGTGCATTATCGCCACCTACTGTATTGGAGTGTGGACCAGAGTTTACCCATTTCATAATGAGAGAAAAATTCTTTTTTTTTTAATTCTCTTAATCAGCTCTGTTCCCTTTCAGTCGGTCACTCCCGACGTCACGTCAGATGACCGACGGATAAAGAAATAAACTTTCTAATCCATAAGTAAATATATTTTTAAGATTTAGTTAATCCATTCCCACCTTTCTAAGTTTATTCTTCATTGTTTCTCGTTTTGACAAACACAAATAACATGTTCTACTGATTCAATTCAATTCAATTCAAGTTTATTTGTATATTGGATGTCAATCCCGTGGCAAAAACAGAGAAACAAATAGAGACATAATTAGCGTAGCTGCTGTTCCAACCAAGCAA
>NW_015539915.1:1244595-1248865 GCF_001515605.1 Sinocyclocheilus anshuiensis
TCTGCTACAGGTAACAACTCTTTTAGTAATTTAGTGGGTACAGGATCTAACAGGCATGTTGTTGGTTTAGATGCAGTGATAAGTTTATTTAGCTCTTCCTGTCTTATAGTTGTAAAGCACTGCAGTTTATCTTTATCTCTCTTCCTGTCCTATAGTTGTAAATCACTGCAGTTTATCTTACTGATTCCTCTATTCCACTGCTCACATAATCCTGTTGGATGTTTATTTATTATTTTTAAGGTTTTATTCATCATAGTATGTCCAACCCTTAATCTTGTTAGAACATTTTCCTCTTTGGTGCTTCTTTTAGTTATCCTCAGTACTCCTACTTCTTGTTGTATTCATAAAGTTGACGTCCTGTATTTCCTGTATTCCATTTATGTTGCCACTCCTTAGTGGTATATGCTTTAATTACCGCTTTTATATATTTACTAAGTGAGATATTCATGATCTCCTCGTTTTGCTAATCCGTCAACCTTTTCATTACCTTTTATCCCCCTATGAGCTGGTATCCACATAAATATTATCATGATGTTCATATTCTTAAATCTATACAGATTTTCATATATCTCATTTACTATATCCTGTTTACTATGAGATGTGAATGATTGCAATGACTTTAATGCCGAACATGAATCTGTACAAAGTATAACCTTTTTGATTTGAGTCTCCTCTATCCACTGTAGTGCTGTTGCTATTGCCATCATCTCTACTGTGTATACTGATAAATGATCTGATGTTCTCCTATTAACAGAAATGTTTAAGGATGGAATACTGAACCTTTTCATTACCTTTTATCCCCCTATGAGCTGGTATCCACATAAATATTATCATGATGTTCATGCATTAAAGTCATTGCAATCATTCATATATCTCATTTATTATATCCTGTCTACTGTGAGATGTGAATGATTGCAATGACTTTAATGCCAAACATGAATCTGTACAAAGTATAACCTTTTTGATTTGAGTCTCTTCTATCCTCTGTAGTGCTGTTACTATTGCCATCATCTCTACTGTGTATACTGATAAATGATCTGATGTTCTCTTATTAACAGAAATGTTTAAGGATGGAATACTGAAAGCAAAACCTGTTCTCCCTGTTTTGGGATCTTTAGATCCATCAGTATATACTGGAGCAAATGCTTGATATACAGTTTGTAGTCTATCTTCAACAACAGCTACAATGTTTTCAGGTTCTTTCTTTAACTCCAGTATATAAAAATCGATGTGTACTGCAGGAAACATCCAAGGTGGCGTTACTGATAACGGTACTGCAGGAATGTATCTTTTATGACTTAAAATATGATTGCAATGACTTTAATGCCAAACATGAATCTGTACAAAGTATAACCTTTTTGATTTGAGTCTCTTCTATCCTCTGTAGTGCTGTTACTATTGCCATCATCTCTACTGTGTATACTGATAAATGATCTGATGTTCTCTTATTAACAGAAATGTTTAAGGATGGAATACTGAAAGCAAAACCTGTTCTCCCTGTTTTGGGATCTTTAGATCCATCAGTATATACTGGAGCAAATGCTTGATATACAGTTTGTAGTCTATCTTCAACAACAGCTACAATGTTTTCAGATTCTTTCATTAACTCTAGTATATAAAAATATATGGATACTGCAGGAAACATCCAAGGTGGAGTTATTTATAATGGTACTGTAGGAATGTATCTTTTCTGACTTAAAATAATTTCTCTAGCTTCTTTGTCACTATTCCATGCAAAACACTTCTGTTTAGACCTTTCCTTTTCCCACCACAGAAGGAGTACCTTTACTGCTGAATGGCGGTCTTCTGAATTACCTTGAAGATTTACCCAGTAGTTCATCATTAACTGTTTTCATCTGATTTGTAATGACACTTCACCCACTTCAACCTGAAGAGCAGATACAGGAGTCATTTTAAAAGCACCACAACAAAGTCTCAAAGTTGGAGATTGTATCACATTCAGCTTCTTCAAGTTTTTGCTGCTGAGCCATAAACAATACTTCCATAATCTAACACTGATCTAATCAGTGCTATATAAATAGCCTACTATGCAGCTCTTCTCGCTCCCCGCTCTGATCCTCTAAGACATCTCATCACATTTAAAATCTTTTTACATTTAGTGTCAAACTGTCAATCTTTTGAATATGTTCGTTCTGTTAATTTTGCATCAAACCACACACCCAGAAATGTAAAAACTTTTACTTGTTCAATAGTTTGTCCATACATCTTTATCTCTGTGTCAATGCCTCTTTTTGAGTGAACAGTATTGTTAGGCTGAACACATTTACATGCCCATATTCAGTTATAGTCATAGCGCCACCTGCTGGCAACAGGAAGTGACATGTTTAACACTGTTAATGGACTCCTAGCAACATATTAAAAAGCGCCAGCAAGTGTTAAATAGGCTAGTAACATGCTAGAAACTTGCTAGCAACACTTAGCTAAGTGCTAAAGTATATGAAACAGAAAGTTGCTGTAACTCAGGCATGCTGTGCCCAATCTGCCCCAAACTTAACATGTTTAATAAAAGTCCTGGTCTGAAGACAAGCCCATATTCGGTTATTGCCATAGCGCCACCTACTGGCATCAGGAAGTGACATGTTTAACACTGCTATGGACTAAGCAACACATTAAAATAAGCCATTGAGTGCTAAAAATGCTAGAAACACTCCAACGTAATAGCAACACTTACTAAGTGCTAAAGCATGCTAGTAATACCATGAAACAGGAAGCTGTTCTAACTCATGCATGCAATGCCAAATCTGCCCCAAACTTCACATGTTTGATAAGAGTCCTGGCCTGAACACATCTGAAGACCAATGTTCAGTTATAATCATAGTGCCAACTGCTGGCTGTACACTAATTTAAACATCTAATATCAGATATATAGGAGGACAGAGGACCTCAGATGATGCCAACCCTGAAACAAAACTACCAAATTTAGCTATAAGTTTGATTGCATCATATAATAATTGTTGTTAATAGTGTTCATCGTCTGTTTGATTACGTCTTTAATTGATTACGTCTTTAATTGATTTTTCCGTACATTTCTGCCATATGTACATTAACTGACAGTCACCACTGATAAGCTAGCCTACCACTAAATGTTGTAGAAACTTAATTTGCTGTAAAGTTGCTTTGCAACGATTTGTGTCGTGAAAAGCGCTATACAAATAAACTTGAATTCAATTGAATTGATTATGCCCCGAACTTCACATGTTTGATAAGTGTCCTGGCCTGAACACGTCGACCAATGTTCAGTTATAATCATAGCGCCAGGGGCGGTTCTAGGGGGTGGCCAGTGCCCCCCCTCCCCTTGCCCCCCCAAATTTGGAACCAATCACATACGATTCTGTTGAGTTTATGAATGCAAGGACCAATCAGAGGCGTTCAGATTAGTCATTGCTGAAACACGCTGTTTCGTCACCGCGCGCGCTGGCTGACTGAATTCTCTGGCCAATTCTCTCATCAGAAACAACAAAGTGAAGATGTACGAATGTAAGTAAGATATTAATTTCACAGTGTAAACTGCTTTAGAGGTAATTATGGGAGTTTCTGAGATTGCTTGAACTCGCTGGACTGAAGTGAAAATGTTCTTTGATAATGTAAAGGTTCTTTGCTCTCTTTTTGTATAAATTAAAGTGTTATAGGCAAATTTGTAACTTACAATGTTTTTATTAAATTCACATTAAATACAAAGTCAGTCGTATTAAAAATATTTTATGGTATGACACCCGTATCTGGTACTTGAGATGGTACAAAAAGATAGATTATACTATTAGGCTACTTTGCCCATCGCTCATTATAGATCAACTAACATAATCTATAAAGGTGCAAAATGCATTTACTTACACATCGAATCGAGATATTTCATGATATATTTTGGGAATATTTCGAATAAAAATACATTAATAACCCTGCTGAAAAAAAAAAAACAGTAGACACCATTACAAAATTTGTAATGGTTTTACTGGTTATAATGGGACTTGTATTGGTTTTACTGGAAACTGTAATGGACCCTGATGGTCTCTACTGGTAATTGGTTGCCTTCTATAGGTGGCTTGTTAAAACCAATAAATCCTAATGGAATTTGTCCCAAAACACACTACAGTCAACCATTTTGTAATGGTTAAAAGTTGACGGTTTGTAATGTTTGTAATGGTTATTTGTAGTGGAAACCATACAACTTTTCTGTGATGGTTTTATTGTTTTTGTTTTTCAGGGACATAAGCCTATATCAGTTATACAGTGGTATTGTGACTGCTTTGTA
>NW_015539915.1:1251215-1257424 GCF_001515605.1 Sinocyclocheilus anshuiensis
GATGCCAACCCTGAAACAACATACAGAACTACCACATTTTGCTATAAGTTTGATTGCATCATATAATAATTGTTGTTAATAGTGTTCATCGTCTGTTTGATTACGTCTTTATTTGATTACGTCTTTAATTGATTTTTCCGTACATTTCTGCCATATGTACATTAACTGACAGTCACCACTGATAAGCTAGCCTACCACTAAATGTTGTAGAAACTTAATTTGCTGTAAAGTTGCTTTGCAACGATTTGTGTCGTGAAAAGCGCTATACAAATAAACTTGAATTCAATTGAATTGATTATGCCCCGAACTTCACATGTTTGATAAGTGTCCTGGCCTGAACACGTCGACCAATGTTCAGTTATAATCATAGCGCCAGGGGCGGTTCTAGGGGGTGGCCAGTGCCCCCCCTCCCCTTGCCCCCCCAAATTTGGAACCAATCACATACGATTCTGTTGAGTTTATGAATGCAAGGACCAATCAGAGGCGTTCAGATTAGTCATTGCTGAAACACGCTGTTTCGTCACCGCGCGCGCTGGCTGACTGAATTCTCTGGCCAATTCTCTCATCAGAAACAACAAAGTGAAGATGTACGAATGTAAGTAAGATATTAATTTCACAGTGTAAACTGCTTTAGAGGTAATTATGGGAGTTTCTGAGATTGCTTGAACTCGCTGGACTGAAGTGAAAATGTTCTTTGATAATGTAAAGGTTCTTTGCTCTCTTTTTGTATAAATTAAAGTGTTATAGGCAAATTTGTAACTTACAATGTTTTTATGAAGTTCGCATTAAATACAAAGTCAGTCGTATTAAAAATATTTTATGGTATGACACCCGTATCTGGTACTTGAGATGGTACAAAAAGATAGATTATACTATTAGGCTACTTTGCCCATCGCTCATTATAGATCAACTAACATAATCTATAAAGGTGCAAAATGCATTTACTTACACATCGAATCGAGATATTTCATGATATATTTTGGGAATATTTCGAATAAAAATACATTAATAACCCTGCTGAAAAAAAAAAAACAGTAGACACCATTACAAAATTTGTAATGGTTTTACTGGTTATAATGGGACTTGTATTGGTTTTACTGGAAACTGTAATGGACCCTGATGGTCTCTACTGGTAATTGGTTGCCTTCTATAGGTGGCTTGTTAAAACCAATAAATCCTAATGGAATTTGTCCCAAAACACACTACAGTCAACCATTTTGTAATGGTTAAAAGTTGACGGTTTGTAATGTTTGTAATGGTTATTTGTAGTGGAAACCATTAAAATTTTCTGTGATGGTTTTATTGTTTTGTTTTTTTCAGTAGGGACATAAGCCTATATCAGTTATACAGTGGTATTGTGGCTTAAATAAATGAAACATGATGAAACATTCGTTTTAGTTGAAATGGTTATAGATTACTTCTACAGATTGCAGTGATACATGACATGGTGAAAAATGACTGAATGACTAATACTTAAAGTAGGTTAAGATGAATTTTAAAATTGTGCCCCCTAAAAGCACAAGTGGCCCCTGTCTGGCCCCCCCAGTTACTTTGGTCTAGAACCGCCCCTGCATAGCGCCAACTGCTGCCAACAGGAAATGACTTGTTTTACACCAACTTACACATGCAATGTCTATATCTGCCTCAAAATTTCAAAATGCCTCAAAATTTCAAAATTCACGTTTGGTAAGAGCAGGAAATTTGGCACATATAAATGACTTTGATATATTCCTCCTATATTTACCACTTTAAAAGCATATTGCCTGTTTTCCTATAGCCACAGGGTGGCGGTGAGCCCGGGTGCGAGGGCCCTGCTATCGCTGCTTGCAGCTTTAATTAGGGCCCAAGACAGAAAGGCGCAGGGCCCTATTGATCCCCTAAGGATTATTATTAGGGCCCAAGCCAGTAAGGCGCAGGGCCCTATTGATGGGAATAGAAGTTGTTGTAACTCAGGCATACAATGTCCAATCTGCCCCAAACTTCACATGTTTGATAAGACTCCTGACCTGAACAGATCTACATGCCCATATTCAGTTATAGTCATAGCGCCACCAGCTGGCAACAGGAAATGGCATGTTTTACACTAACTTAAACATGCAATGTCCAATTTGCACCAAACTTCACATATTTGGAAAGAGTCATGGCCTGAAGACATCTAAAGGCCAATATTCAGTTATAATCATAGCGCCACCTGTTGGCCATAGGACACGTCATGCTTTATACTAACTCAAACATACCATGTTCAATCTGCACCAAATTTCATATGTTTGATAAAAGTGCTGGACTGAAGAAATCTACATGCCAAAATCCAGTTATAGTTATAGCGCCACCAGCTGGCAGCAGGAAGATTGGCACATATAAATGACTTTGATGTATTCCTCCTATATTTACCACTTTAAATGCATATTGCTCGCCGTTCGCTGTTTTACTAAAGCCACCCCCTGGTGGTGAGCCCGGGTGCGAGGGCCCGTTCATCGCTGCTTGCAGCTTTAATTATTATTAGGGCCCAAGCCAGTAAGCTGAGGGCCCTATTGTTTTTCTTAGGATTATTCTTATTCTTATTAGGGCCCAAGCCAGTAAGGCGAGGGCCGTATTGTTTTTCTTAGGATTATTAGGGCCCAAGCCAGAAAGGCGCAGGGCCCTATTGATCCCCTAAGGATTATTATTATTTTTAGGGCCCAAGCCCAAGAGGGTGAAGGGCCCTATTGTTTTCTTTAGAATTATTGTTTGTTATTAGGGCCCAAGCCACTAAGGCGCAGGGCCCTATTGCTTTTCTAAGGATTATTAGGGCCCATGACCAAAGGGGCGAAGGGCCCTATTGTTCTTCTAAGGATTATTTCGGTGAACATGATCTCAAGACATTGGGGATGCTAAATTGCAATGGGATTTTTGATATCTCGAACGGTTTGCCCGCAGCGAGGCGGTGAAGTTATGGCGAGAAATGGGAAACAGGAAATGTCTAATAACATCCACATACATTGTCTGATTTTGATCAAACTGCAGGAATTTGTTTGTTGTATGATGCCGATCGCATTGATGTGACTATTAGGAGTCAAAGATATAGCGCCACCAACTGGCTTTAGGAAGTGTGTCATTTTCAAAATGCTTTTAATTCAGCATCTTATTTTTACCCGATTTGCTCGCTGCTTGCAGCTATATTTGTTTTTGTTTTTATTGACAATTTTTAAATGTTAAAAAGCAAGTTACTTCTGTGCATGACAAATAAGGATGAACACAGGATGATGTTATGAAGCAGTCATCTTACATTGCTTTTGATTTTGTATAACATTTGTTGATAATATAAAACAATTGCAATGAATAGGTTAAATGGCTACATATAGAAAGTGACTGAGGTAAAGAAACAACATAAATCAAGCACAAGATGTATGTTTGCTCTCTTGAAGATGCAGAAAGACAAGTTGCTTGTTTGAATCCTTAAATCCTGATAACATCCTCTAAAAATGACAGCTTTATAGACACATAAATATGTACTAAATAGATATTAGAAATAAAACATGAACAACTAAAGTTGTAAGTTTCTACAGTTGTGCTGTGTACTGTATATCCTGAAACTGCCTCAAAGAACCACTGAATCAAATAAAACACAAAAGAAACGCAACACTGATAAGATAGATGCTTTCATTATGCTTTATTGGTTCAGCAGCAATAAAAAAGAGAAGAAAAGAAAGTATAATCAAGATTTTCTGTTAATATTCTGTGACAGACTATATAGTGCATTTACGGACGGAGCCGTCAACACACACGACCCACAGCACTCCCAGGTCAAAGCTCACATGCATGTGGTTATTGGGACAGGCAGTCATCAAATGCCACTTTGTGCCAGAACGGTTGGATCGAGTGATGCCAATTCTGCAGTAGATAAAAATGATTTCTTGAATGCAGTGTTTGAAAATCATTCTTGATGAATTCATCACTTTTGTTCATAAAACTTGTAATATTATGACTGTTCAGCTTACCTTTGGTATAACTTTCCATTAGAGTTGATACCAAAGACACTTCCATCAGTTGCTACTTCAATCATGGACAGAGATCCAGCAATATTCACAAAGGTGCCGGACCCAGAACAGACATTATTAGACACATCCTGCACGAGACCGAAAGAGACACAATCCAGTCAGTCGTTGTACAGTCACATCAAGAAACGTTTTTGCTTTTATCTGCTTCTGCCTTTATTTTTGATATACATTTTGGTGCACTTGAACTTGTTCTCTAGCTCTTGTATCTAACATCGTTGCATTACCCTCATGATCCAGATTTTGTCATCTGCGCTCACTCCCCAACAGCTGTACGGACCACAGCTGTAATATTTCAGCCCTCCATTAAGTTTAACCCAAGGAGAAGTGCAGGATGGCCAGTTGTTGTTAGCATCCATATTTGCGCAATATATTTGATCATTCTTATTGACACCTGCAAGGATCTGATCACCTCCAGCATCCACCTGTTTGAGAAGCCCTAACAACACAATCAACAGGTTGGATGAAGGATTAGTTTAAATGGAAAATCAACAATAAGATGATATATTTGGCACCATGGATTTAAAACATTGACTTTAAATGAAGTTAATGTACATTAATGACAGATTAAACATGTCTTTTCTGTAATTTGTGCTTTCTGTAACTCTTTACCTGGAAACTGAACGAAGGAGCCACTCTTAAGCTTGAAGATGTTGTAAGCTGAATCCACCCCCAGCTGACCAGCAGGACCAACACTGAAGTGCTTTAGAGACGTACTGATCTTTGTGAACACATTATCAATCAGGACAAACGCTTCATTATGATTGTTCACTCCAACCACTGAGCCCGACCCAGCGTCTATCTGCTTCAGGTTACCATTCATCACAGTACAGTGTAAAGCTGTGAAAACATGGTGCAAAATAATCAGTGATTGCAAATACAAAGATGTTTAAAGAAATACAATATTTATATTTTTATATAGAAAGTAAACTAGCAAATATTTTTTTTTTTTTGTTACCAAAACACATAGTTTACCCAGAGTGTGAAGAAACTTGGAGCAGAAGAGTAGCAGGATGCTCCGATAAACCTTCATTGCTCCACGATACAGTTTGTTGTAGGATACCATAACGTTCTCAAGTTTATTCTCAAGGGCATATTTATATACGATAGATTCATGCAAAATCAAACAGGATGTACTGCACATCCAATCAAAGTACTCACAGGTCAAACAATACCCTATATGGATATTAAGAAACATAACATGATGCACATGCGGGTGAGTATGTACGTTATAGTGTGTGCGCTGAGTTTCCATTTTCTTAAAGTTGTGACCTTGTGTCCAAGGTTTAGTTCTTGTTTTGTCTAGGTGTGTCCAAGATGTGCACATAATGAGAGGAAATTAGTCTTGCAAAAGTCTTGCAAGAATAGTCAAAAGTGAAGCCCAAGAAATAAAAAATAACAGACCTGTTCAGAGAAGTAATGTATATACTGTAAGTGAATTCTGTATAAGTAAGAAGAAAATATGATCAGTATGAAGACATCCTTTTCTTGTTAGGTCAAGATTTAGCAGTCAGTGCACTGTAAAAAATTTGTATCATTTTTACAGTAAATAATTGTGAAATGACAGCTGTATACTGTGACCTCACAGTAGTTATTCCATACTGTGATTTAGCAGTATGCTCCTGTATAATTACTGTATTTAGCTGTGAAGTTACAGTTAATGCCATCAGATTACTGCAATTTAGCAGTATTCTGCTGTAGAATTGGTGTAAAGTGTAATAGTAATGCAAATCAGTAGCCAGTAATGTGCTTTTAATTTACTATCAAATTTATTGGTAATTGACAGGGCTGCCCTCGACTAAGGATTTTTCTGGTCGACTAGTAGTCTTCATTTTAAGCAGGCCCGGACTGGCTAATCGGGAGCACCGGGAGGATTCCCGGTGGGCCGGTCTGTTTTTTTGGTCGCGGTGTTGTCGTGCCACTGGGGTTGAAATATGGATGCTGTCCACTGATCTATAATAGATGTTATATATAGATCAGTGATGCTGTCCCTAAACTGCCTCCACTCTTTTAATTTATACTTTTCTCGCAGCCCATATTATTATTTTAACCAGGCCATATCAATAACAAATTCTCAATTGATAATTAATCATTCTTTTTGTGCAAATCATTGTTTTATTTGTGAAGTAGCCTTTTGACAAAGGCTTTAAGACCAAGCGGAATCCTCTGCCGGCT
>NW_015539915.1:1258449-1266009 GCF_001515605.1 Sinocyclocheilus anshuiensis
GCAGTTTTCATCCATAGTATGTCCATTTAAACGTCTGCGTTTAGCTTCAAATGGCGTCTTTGATGACAGTATTCTATAACCATTATTTGCATTCTTATCACACTTACAAAACATGTCATCGGCCTGAGTAAATTGTACCATTATAGAATTGTGACTTCACACGTGTAATTGAGGTGAACATACTGTGAAATTACAAATGGCATGACATTTTTGTGCCTTTTGATGTCAAGATCGGAATGCAAATAATGGTTATAGAATACTGTCATCAAAGACGCCATTTGAAGCTAAACGCAGACGTTTAAATGGACATACTATCATCCTGAATGTTTACAAACCTATAATTGGTCTATAGCCTTTGAATGAATGAAAATGCATATTTTTCAATTAAAGAAAACTTAAGAGAGTGTGGGCCGCTTCTGGTGCTTGGATAAGTATCTTAAAAAGGCAAATAAACAAAAATACGAGAAAACAAGTCTTGAACCAGCAATAACATATATTAAAATCTTTTTAAACTACTTATGACCACCTTTAGGCTACTTTAATTTATCACGTTTTATTGTAGGCTTGTTTATTGTGAAACATTTAGTCTAATTTGTGGTAGATAATCTGTTAAGGGAATAGATTTTTCCCTATAGATTTATATTACAACAACACCGGCCCTCGCGTTTTTTGATTTGCGCGAGCCATTCCCATCGCGAAGCTGATGGTCAAACATGTGATCTCTTTGAATTATTTAGAGAAACAGCCACTTTAAAATGCTATGGAGAAAGTCGAAAAGTATCTTAAAAAGGCAAATAAACAAAAATACGTGCACTTCAACCCCCACAATGTTCAAACCCAAACTACGCCCTTGCTGATTGTTTTGTAATACACAGAAAACCACAAAAAACAGGTGGTGATGAGAAAGCCATGATGAAGCAAAGCATCACAAGCAGCTTTTCCCCTGAGGAGGTAAATGCTAATATATAGAAGGTGCACTGTGTCATTCACACAAATACAAAACACCATGGTAACATGCACTAATATTATGCAATAAACATTAATTTAACAATGTTAAATGTTGATACGTTCTGCATGAATGAGTATATTAAATTTACATTTAAACTTGATGTCTATATACATTTCTTAGTAATATGGTATGTTTTAGCAAACACATGCAATTCTGTATCATGCTCATTTTAATTCATTGTTGAGTTACATTTCCTGGAAAACTGATTTTATATTTAGCAGTGAAATCAAGGTCTGTTGATACAACAGGCTTGAAGAATGTCCTGATGGGTGTGGATGATAACCTGGTGCGTCTAGGAATGTTAAATGCATGCCATTTTGTTTTGTTTTAACATACTTCTTAAAAGTTGACTTAACCCTGCCAGTCTGCATTTCAAACACTGGCTGGACTGAGAATGTTTTGTAGTCATATTTGTTTTGAACAAATATGAATGAACTAGGCCTTTGAATAATATGCTGTATTCTGTAGACGGGTGATGTGTCAAGACTGCACTCAGATTTTCGCAATGGACACTTCTCAATGCTGACTTATCCCTCGTCGTTATCTTTAAAAAAAAAAGTTTATGGGGAGATACTTACAATTATAGTGAATAGGGCCATTCTTGGAGTGTTTAAATGCAGACACGCAAACGATTAAGTAGGTTTTGGGAATTCTAAATAAAGTTCTTTCTGTACAGTTAGAAAGGATATCATTCTGACTTTGTAGAAAACAGAATGGGCTTTTTCAGCCTTAGAAGGCTGATGAACATAATTTACACCTTGTCTGACTCATCTGTGCCAGAGGCCCTGGTCTCCCTTCATGCAGAGAAGACTTTTGATCAATAGATTTAGAGGGACTTTTTATTCTGTATGTATAACAAGTGGGTTTGGTGACAAATTTTTGTCCTTCTGGGTCAAGCATTTATACCTTGGGCTCTGTAAAAACAAACAGCATTAATCCTGACTTCCTGTTTACTGCGGTACTAGACAGAGATGCCCCACCTTTGTTTACACTAGCTATGGAGCCTCTTGCAATCTCTTTTCATATTAATCACAGTCTGACTGGTAATTTAAGAGCAGGAAGAGAGCAAAAATTTCCCTTTATAGAAATTATGTGTTATTTTAATAATCTTCCTCATGGTTTTTATTAATTTTGGAGGCTTCAGTGATTTTTAAGCTAAGAGTTTTCCACAAGAGCCCTCGTCAATTTTACCATTTAAAGTAATCATATCATATCATAAGTGTCATATCATAAGTTTATTCCACTTTTGGAGAAAACAAAACAGAAACCTGCTAAATGGACAACACTCCCTCTTTTGGCTGGCAGAATTATTGCCATAAAAATAAACATAATTCCTCAAATTTTTATTCTGTCTCAAAATACTCCAATATTTCTGCCAAAATCGTTCTTTAAGACATTAGATCAAGTGATTTTATTTGAAGTGGTGGCCCAGTTAAAGTTCAGAAAGTATTTACAGCAACCCAAAATTTCTTGCACTTCCAAATTTCTTGGTTTATTTAATTCATAGCATTTTAGTTTGAAGTCAGTTTCACTATGGACTTTGGGTTCCTGCATTGGTTTAAATGGACAAACGCGCAGCATGAGGGACAATTTAATTTTCGCAGGCATCCCAGAACAAACTTCTGAAGCTGGCTGGATTGAGTCAGTCATATTAAATAGTTTCTTGACAAGTACTAAAACCATATAGTAGCAAAACGTTCACTTTTGTGCTGACAAAATATAGCCTATATTTACCTAATATGTAGAGCATAATCTACATTGTGATGTTTCGGAAAAACCAAGCTATAATTAGTTATTTTTACATATGTAGTATTACACAGTCAAAAGTATTTGTTCCTGTAAGGAGCTGTATTTTGACTTTAATAAACCAGTTAATTTACATGTTACCACAGTTAACATTTTGTTTTCATTGTACATTTTGTGTGGGTGCAAAATAAAATCTAATCAACTGCTTTTAAGTGGAAAAACATTATTTAATTTCACCAAATCAACTTGACTTTACATCAACAAACTGAATTTTAATGGGCTAGATCAAGACCGTTGGTTAGGAAAGTAAAAATGAAAGACATTTTCACTTAGGTTTGCATATAAAAAGCACATTTATTAATAGGGTTTCAATTTGGACAGCTGTGCTGAATTAATGTTCAATATTTGTCATGTAACAACAAACTAAGCCTACTCTCAAACATTTGTTGCTTATATACTGTTTCACATACTATTCTTAAAAAAAAATAGAAAAAAAATCCAAACACAACCAAATTCTTTACTTAAGTCAGGGGTAGGCAAATTCGGTCCTAGAGAGACGCAGTCCTGCAGAGTTCAGCTCCAACCCTGAAAACAAAACTCACCTGCCTATAGCCTTAGTAATCCCGAAGACATTGATTAGCTTGTTCAGGTGTGTCTGATTAGGGTTGGAGCTGAACTCTGCAGGACTGCGGCTCTCTAGGACCGAACTTGCCTATTTTTAGCAGCATCATATGACCCCTTTAAGTAACTAAGACCTACCTCAAGGTAATGCCAAAATATTTTGTAGCCTACTTTGCTTGAGAGATACAAATTTAAACCGTAATTTGTCAAATAAAATAAAATAAATAAAAAAATAAAATAAAAAGACTAGTAAAAACTATAAAATGAACTGTAAATTAATTCGAGCTATTTTTAGCTGTGAAAATATATGACTGAGGTTTCTCGGCAAACAGCGACACCTGCAGGTCAACTAAAAACCTGCACGTCAACTACGGAACTGTTGGATTGGATTCCTCCGGAATTATTTTGCAGACGTACTGCAGTGATGTCGTGTAACGTTTGTTTATGACCGTGTTTAAAACGTTGACATGACTTCTCATGAACAAATGGGGTGTTAAAAATATATACATAATATTGTCTAGAATTTAACATCTGCATGTCATCTAATGAGTCCCGATGGTGAAAAGAAAACAGAGAAGAGTTCTGCGCTATGTGGAAGAGGGGAGCCTGATGAAATTAAAGTCGTTCCTTCGTAAACACAAGGACCTGGAGCTGAACTTCACGCAGGGGAAGAAGCACAGAAGCCCCCTACACATTGCCTGTTCGCACGGGGATGATGCAGTTCTCAGACTGCTGCTGAAACACGGAGCAGACCCCCTTCAACCCGACAGAAATGGAGACACACCGCTACATCTGGCCGCAAAAAGAGCCCTCAAACATGGCAAAAGAGGTATGAGCCCGTGTAATATCAACAAACTCTTTCTCCCATTAAACTGTTTTAATGCTGTTCACCTTATTCATCACAGCTTATGATGACCTGGTGGTGCCATTACGAAAAAACTGTCCAGAAGCTATGGATATTTCTAATAAAGCAGGAGTGACTCCTCATGACCTGCTCCAGTGGATGAAGCCTGAGCAGGTGCTGTGAAAATAGAGACTCTTTCAGTCTAAACTATTAAACTAATAATTATTTGGTTATATTAAGTACAGGTTCAACAGATGGTGCTGTCATTTTTAGTTATGCATCTTGAAGTTAATAATATGTCTCATGTTAATTTAACTGAAACAGGGGAACATCAAAAATGAATCCTCACATGTTGATCCAGAGAAACAATGGAGAGAGAAGCTGTTAGGTGAATGTCAGGATGAGTTTTTTGAGACATTCGGACAGTATGATGGTAAGCTTGAACATCCTGCACTATTACTATTATATTTTTTGTAATAGCTGGCTATTCCACGCAATATAGTCTATTGTAAAATAATACATAGATTTATCAGTTAAAGAAATTTGAGATTATTTTAAAAATCTTGTTTGACACGTGTCAAGTTCTTAGAAATGTACTCTATGTATTTGTGTTGGTTAAAAAAAAAAAGTTTCGATTTCTAAAAATGTCATGTGGTGTAACCATCAAGTATAAAATACATATTTTCTTTAGACCTTGAATACATGAGTGTACATGATCTTAATCATTTAGGTTTTGTAGTTTTTAAATATAATTAGAAAATTATTTTTAAACAAATATTATGAATTATTATTATTAAGGTCTACAGCGGTTCTCTATTATCACTTTTTGGTTGCACCACTTGACTTTAATTTTGTGGAAAGAAGACTTTCAAATATTAATAAGGAGTCAAGCAGTTTTAATGATTGTTTTTTTTTTTAGATATACTAATAAGCAATGTTTCCGAAGTACTAAAATTATTCCTTTAGATTTAATTTGTTTTCCATTATACTTCTTCACCCTGATAATTTTGATTTCATGGCCTCCAAAATATATAAGATTATGTATAACTCTATATATAAAATATATTATATTACAATCTAATTAATACAGAAATAATTGAATACAGAAATGTTAAAAACATGCTCATCATAGACGAGGAGTATTTAAGTCAATATTTGTATAAACTGCATTTTTATTGTATTTTTGTACAATACTAAATTATCTAAATTATAATTAGCAAAAATTTTAAATATTTAAGTTAATTACTTTAAAATTATTATTATTATTGTTATTTTAAAAGAGTGTCATTGACCATTATGCATTCAGACCCTTGAATGCAGCAGGCTGTGCAATGCCAGCCAATCAGATTCAAGCTTGCCAGATCAATAAAGTGAGCAATAAGCATCAGACAGTCAGTGAATGGACTGGTCCTCCACAGGTGGACCGTCCAAAGCTGAGGCTACAGTATATTGTATGAATATGTCCTGTTCGCTCCAGATGACTTTGTATGGGATGATAAAGACGACGAGGTAGACTTCGGAGACTGGGCGGATCGGATCAGATGGGAGTATTTTGCCAAGCAACGGGCCAAAGAACAGAGGGAAGCGGCTTCTTCGGGTCAGAAGAGGTCGAAGCGGCGGAAGGAGACGGAGGGGGATGAGAGGAGTCGGAGGGAGCTGCGGCTCAGGCTGGAGCGGGAGCATGAGGAGTACCTGCAGCGTGCAGCTCGTAAGGAGGAGGAGACGCGGCAGGGGAGGAAGAGGCGCTATGAGGAGCGCTGTGCCGCCACGTTTCACTGCTCCTCGAGCAAAGGGCCTGAAGGACTGCTGGGATACGACGACATCCCTTGGCCCGCTCCTCGTGGTTCGCTGGAGGAAATGGTGGGTGTTATGTTACACGGTGCTGATCGATCTGATTCGACTGTTTTTCGGAAGGTGCTCCGTCGCCAGCAGGCCCTCTGGCACCCAGACAAGTTTGTCCAGCGCTGTGGAGGCCGTCTGCAGGAGTCTGATAGGCAGAGGATCCTCGACACCGTCACTGGCCTCTCACAGGAGCTCAACAGACTCGCGCAAAACCTCCGATGACGTAGACTTCTCTGATCTGAGCACCTCACTAAATGGCTTTCAGTCAGGTTTATTTCAAGCTGGTATGTGATTAAGACACTTTTGAACAGTCAAATAAAAAATTTATTGTCTTAGCTTAATGACATAGTTGCTTTATTGAAAGAAGAGGAACAATATTCTCTACATTAATTTATTACTTGAACAATAACTTTTAGAACATCATGCCTGACGATTTAAAACAAAATCCTCATAATTTACAGTGTCACAAAAAACTATTAATTTTAATATTGAACTCCTTTTCATTTTCATTATTTTCTTATAAATGCAAAACACTGTTTTTTTTTTTCAAAATGTTTTTATTACAGAAAAAATACTGATCAAGATTCATCTCTAGATTCATATAAATTTAGTGCTGCTATTAATGATTAGTCATCAATAATTCCCCCCCTATTTATTTATTTGGATTAGTTGATTAATCTAACGATTATCTACTATTTTCTGATTACCCCTTTGGTTAACTTACCAATAAGTAATAACCATAACTTTTGATGTTTACTGTTTCAACAAATAAAACTTTCCCCACATAAAAAAATGAAGTGCCAATAATGGCTGGTTTCTATGATAATCAGAAATGAACTTCTATTATTTATTAAGTATTTCCGGTACATGCCAATTTTAGGAAAGGAAACTAAATTATACAGGTTACCCTCTCATTTGGTACATTATTAAAAAAATCTAGAAAATTTGAATGTTTTTCTTTCTTTTTTTTGGTGGGGGTATTCATATCCAAATTTACCTCAAATCAGGGTCACTGCTCTGACATTTTCTTTGCTGTAGTCGCAGTCGGCCCTACATAAATAAGACGGTTTGCTCTCTTTTTGTTTTAACTTTTATACTTAGTATGATCAACATATTGCATATTTACATTTACATTTAGTCATTTAGCAGACGCTTTTATCTAAAGCGACTTACAAATGAGGACAATAGAAGTAATCAAAATCAACAAAAGAGCAATTATATGCAAGTGCTATAACAAGTCTCAGTTAGCTTAACGCAGTACACGTAGCAAGGGTTTTTTAAATAATATAATAAAAAGAAAACATAGAATAGAAAAAGAATAGAGCAAGCTAGTGTTAGAGGTCTTTTTGCTTTTGTTAATTGTATAATAAATTAAAAGAAAACAGATAGAATACAAAAAGATTAGAGAGCAAGTGTTATAGTGTTAAGTATTAGCAGCAAATGAATAGAGTGCAAGTCTAAAAGGGACAAGTGTTTTTTTTTTTTTTTTTTTTTAAAA
>NW_015539915.1:1266720-1283162 GCF_001515605.1 Sinocyclocheilus anshuiensis
GAGCAGCTATCGTCGGATCATCAGGATGGAATGAGAGGTAGAGTTGAGTGTCATCAGCATAGCAGTGATATGAAAAGCCATGTTTCTGAATGACAGAACCTAATGATGCCATGTAGACAGAGAAGAGAAGTGGTCCTAGAACTGAGCCCTGAGTCACCCCAGTAGTTGGATATTGCGACTTGGACACCTCACCTCTCCAAGATACTTTGAAGAACCTATCTGATAAGTAAGACTCAAACCACTGGAGTGCGGTTCCTGAGATGCCCTTTGCCAATGGGGTTGACAGGAGGATCTGGTGGCTAACCGTGTCAAAAGCAGTGGACAGATCCAGCAAGATAAGTATATAAAATAATAATAATAATAAGCATATAATAATTATCAGACAGCTGATTGTTCTATTTCTACTAGTATTTCTGTTTACTGCTAAGGTCTCTATTTCTACTTCTTTATGCTCTGTGTCTTTTTTGAGCATCTTCATGGACCCATGAGTGAAAACCCTAATGTTCATGATACTCCCATGCTCCACTTAATGATAGGTTCCCAACCTGTTTTGTAAGCTGAACCATTATGACCTAAATAACTGCTGAGATTTTAAGTAAACGGTGAATTTATCATCTTCATATGCACCTTTATAGTAAATTATTTCTATTGTTATGTTTTTGTATTCTTATTAAGTGATGTGAAGTGATTAGGGCTGGGCCACATTCAATTCTGTCAGGAATTTGCATATATTGCATAAAGAAACATTACTTTTGGATGTACTTTTTCATGACAGTTTGTTTTTTTTTGAATATCTGCATTTGCTTTGAGAAGTACATTTACCTGGAACCTAAAAAAAGTTAGTAAGTTTGTGGTGCACTATATAAACGTACTTGCATAAATATACAATGAGGTGGAGGCTAGTGGGTTATATGACGTCACTGTCACATGAGGACCATTACAATCTCATTGTATCTATCTGCTATAACTTGTTCTGCTGAAAACATTATATTTCACTGAGAGTTGGTTTTTATTATTTAAGAACCGTTAACAAAGTCTTGTTTTGCCTTGTAAGTCTTTAAATTTTCAAGCATTTAAACAAAGGACAGGCAGATGGCCTGCCTCTGGTCTAGAAGAATATGGCACAGAATATATTAAATGATGTGGTTGCAAGATTGCAGAAAAACGCTTATCATACAAACTTGTTTACTAAGAAATAAAGACATTTAGGATTTAGGATATATTGTTGTTATCATTTTTGTTATCAACTCAATTTAATAGAATTTATATATCATTTTAAATGAGCCTTTATTTATCATTTTTATTTATTTATAATTTTTATTTCTTTATTTATTACGAATTGTTAAGACAGCCAGTGCAGCATATACAAAAATGACCTTTTTGACCTTTTGAGTGGACCTTTAAGCAGATAAAATATTTGCAAGCCATGGGTTTGTTATGGATTTGTAGAATAGCTGTTCTTGTTATTTCAAATTTCATAATTAAGTCATTATAATTTTATTAAATATAGTGTCAGTTAATGGAATATGGAGTTATTTAATACTCTAAATAAAACTTATAAAAACACTAAATAAAACACAATGTAATAAATACATCATGAACATGATGCTGAATGCTGACATTAATAAAAGTATAATGAAATAAGGTGTTAAATACTCGAATTTTTCGTTTATTTTTTTATATGTTATGTTTATTGAATTAATATTAATTTCTTTATATTTATTCAGTTTTTAAATCACTCCGTAGGCATGGAGGCTAATTGCAGAACTTAAAAAAAAAAGGTGAAGTTGTGAATGTGTTTTATTTTGTTAAATGGTCTGTAGTCTTTTGTGAATTCACATTATCATACAAATATATATATATATATATATATATATATATATATATTCATGCTATGTTTCTATTTTTAAAAACTTTTTAAAAAATGTCTGTAAGTGCTAAATAGAAGAAAGGGGGATTTGCTAACAAAGTATCTGGCAACCCACGGGCGCAATCTGTACACCGGCAGGGTTTGTGCTTTACGGGAGTGATCTTTTTATTATGCGATCTATTTAAACACCAAGCCTTCATTGTACATGTACGTTTTTAAGGCTACATAGCGTTTAGCTGTTTGTTTGGCAACATCCCTTCAAGTAGCCTTTAATTTCTTACGTTATTTCTGTCGTTTCAATGGCAAGACGGCAATTAAAGGTACAGACGCCTATCGATTATTATTGTCCTGCCTGCTAGGTAAAACACAGTGAATATTAACGTTACCTCTGCAGCTTATTTTGTAGTATTTGCATAATCTGCATGATAATGCTGCGAATACTCACTAGGTTGCTAAAAATAGCATTTATAGGTTAATGATTTTCGGGACAGTTTAATCTCATCCTGGCTCAATCAGACATCAAATCTTCAATAATTCATAATGCGCGCTAACAAGTCAGTTTATAGTCAAATGGAAATGTATTGAGATCGAATTTTTGTGTTGAATACTTGCCGCTCGCGGCAGGTTGGTCGCGCTGTATTAAAGTGAATCGCAAAGGCCAGAGGCGGATTGAGTGATCAAGGTGGCCGAGAGAGGAGACAGAAGATGGGCTCGGGCTTTCGGAGTGAGGAGATGTGTCTGGCGCAGCTGTTCCTGCAGTCCGGCTCGGCGTACGACTGCATCCGCGAACTCGGAGAAATGGGGCTGGTTGAATTTCGAGATGTAAGTTTGAACTCAACGGGTGTGTATCAAATCCTAGTGAGCTGCCTAGCTAGACAGCATTTCTGGGGCATCATAGGCGCGTTGATGCGTGCACCTGATGCCCCAAAAATGCTGTCTAGGTAGATTTTGAGCCACAGCTTGAGTTCTCAGGGCAGATTGAAGTAAATTGAGCGTAAATTATCGGCATTACCTGGCAAGCCATGTTTGTTTGCTGCGTGTCGCTTATAGGTGTGAAACGGATTTAATTAAATGCATGTTGAATCTCATGTTTAAGTGTGCACATTTTGTCCTGGTCATACAGGGAGGCTGATGTATGCCAGCCAGGTTAATGTCCTGGTTAACGCTGAGCTGGATCAATTGCTTGCTTGAAAAATAGAGCAAGTCTGTTTAAAAGCCTGTGTTTTCTATTCACCCTGAGGTTGTTTGACACTCATTAACAACTTCATGAGCTATGTATGTGTTGGTCACATATGTGTGTGTGACCTACTGTTTAGGTTGGCATCAGTAAGGGCAGCTGACAAATCAATTTTGAGATTTTGTTGGACAGTTTTCTATAAATTAAATTTTTATGCATGCAGCATACATTTAAAATGAATACAAAATGTTGGACCAGTCACAGGTCCTATGCCTTGTTGTTATTGTTAACTAAACTATTAAAAGTCATTATCAACTGAAGTGAAGCTAGAATAAAATAAAATATAAATATAAGTGCTTGAAATATAGTGCATGAGTCTTATAAACCAGTTTTATGGTGATTCTATGTTGATTTTTGTCCTTTTTGACGCTGTAAGCTCCATTCCTCATTTATTGCAGTGACAAAGCTGTCAGTCGACTTTACATGAGGAGACTAACGTCTGTTGATCAGCCAAGCAGACCCGATTATTATGCAATGCTGAAATCTGAACAATGACCAAATATCATCTGATTAATGTAATGCCCACAGCCTTGTCTTGTTGTCTCTCGATTGTAATATGTTGTTGTGTCAAACATACAAGTCATAATCTGATGACCTGTTCCAGCTGAACCCCAGCATCAGCTCCTTCCAGCGCCGCTTCGTCAGTGAGATCAAGAGATGTGAGGAGATGGAGAGGATTCTGGGTAAGAGATCTCTTTATTGAACACTCTGTAAATTTGAGGTCAAGCCTAAACCTCTCCTGCTGAGGATCTTTGAACTTCAAAATCTGGTGCTAAATATTAGCTACAATTACTTTCTTCATTTTGCGATACGTTTCCATCTTAGCCTTAGAGGTATGTTACACAGACAACAAAGTCAGAATCAAAAGATCAAAAATAGTATAATTACAATGCAGTTTTGCTGGAGTAACATAAGAAACAAGCACAGAACAGACTGTTTTTGTACATTAGAATAGACTTTGTTCTGATGTGATTGCATTGTTATGCTTCTCTCACTGTTATGTTTCTGTGTGCTCTTGAATCAATGTTTAAAACTTAATTTCTTTGTTTCCATCACCTATAGGGTATCTGCTGAGGGAAATCAGGAAGGCTAATCTTGCAGTGCCAGAGACTGAAGTCCCTCCTGTTGCTCCTGCACCCAAAAATGTTTTAGAAATCATGGTAGGTGCTGAGATATACTGATATTGGCTGCTTTAGTAAGCAAGGTAAATGTGCCAAACAGACTTTTTCTAGTTTCCATAAATACTGTCTTGGGTCTGAGTTCTCTTTAAGCAAATTTAAAGGGATAGTTTACCCAAAAAAATGAAAATTCTGTCATTCATTACTCACCCTCATGTCGTTTCAAACCTGTAAGACCTTGGTTCATCTTCAGAACACAAATTAAGATATTTTTTATGAAATCCGAGAGCTCTCTGACCCTGCATAG
Organism: Sinocyclocheilus anshuiensis; assembly: GCF_001515605.1. Taxonomy (NCBI): domain Eukaryota; kingdom Metazoa; phylum Chordata; class Actinopteri; order Cypriniformes; family Cyprinidae; genus Sinocyclocheilus; species Sinocyclocheilus anshuiensis. Next base: position 1,271,253 of record NW_015539915.1, read on the forward strand.
ACAGCAATGCAACTACCACATTCAAGGTCCAGAAATGTAGTAAGGACATCGTTAAAATAGTCCATGTGACATCAGTGGTTCAACCTTAATTTTATGAAGCTACGAGAATATTTTTGTGCACAAAGAAAACAAAAATAAGGACTTTATTCAACAATTTCTTCTTTTCCGTGTCAGTCTTTGACACGCGCTCACAAGAGTATAGTGAAAGATTTCCCCTCGCAGGTTTTTCACACAAATTTGCCGCATTGACCAACGGAAAGCCGCTGGGTTTGAAAGTGATTTCTGTGTGAGTTGAATTTCATACATTTTACATTTACATTTAGTCATTTAGCAGACGCTTTTATCCAAAGCAACTTACAAATGATGACAATGGAAGCAATCAAAACCAACAAAAGAGCAATAATATGCAAGTGCTATGATAAGTCTCGGTTAGCCTAATGCAGGACACGTAGCAAGTTTTTTTTTTATATATATTTATAATAAATAAAAAGAAAACAAGTAGATACAATAGAAAAAGAATAGGGAACGCTAGTGTTAGAGGGTCTTTTTTATAATAAAACGAAAAGTAGATAGAATAGAGAAAGCTAGTGTTAGAGGCCTTTTTAAAAGAAAACAAGCAGTTAGAAAATAAATAGAGAGTGCAAGTGTTAGAGAGTTTTTTTTTTAATAAAAAAGAAAACAAATAGATAAAATAGAATTACAATAGAGAGTGCTAGAGTTAGAGGGTCAAATATAGATGGAAGAGATGTGTTTTTAGCTGTTTCTTGAAGATGGCTAAGGACTCAGCTGCTCGAATTGAGTTGGGCAGGTCATTCCACCAGGAGGGAACAGTTAAAGGGTTAGTTCACCCAAAAATGAAAATTCTGTCATTAATTACTCACCCTCGTGTCGTTTCAAACCCGTAAGACCTTCGTTCATCTTCGGAACACAGATTAAGATATTTTTGATGGAATCTACTGTCAGACCCTGCATAGACAGCAACGCAACTGAAATGTTCAACAAGTCCAGAAACGTAGCAAGGAGATCTGTAAAATAATCCATGTGACATCAGGGGTACGAGAATACTTTTTGGGCGCAAAAGAAAAAAGAACGACTTTATTCAACTATTTTTTTTCTTTTGCGCACAAAAAGTATTCTCGTAGCTTCGTATAATTGCGGATGAACCCCTGATGTCACATGGATTATTTTACAGATCTCCTTGCTACGTTTCTGGACTTGGGAACATTTCAGTTGCATTGCTGTCTATGCAGGTTCTGACAGCTCTCAGATTCCATCAAAAATATCTTAATTTGTGTTCTGAAGATGAACGAAGGTCTTACGGGTTTGGAACGACATGAGGGTGAGTAATTAATGACAGCATTTTCATTTTTGGGTGAACTAACCCTTTAATGTAAAAGTCTGTGAGAGTGATTTTGTGCCTCATACATCGCTACACTATTGACAATTACTAGTGGACCTTTTCTGCAACAACAACAGTAAATGTAGAGCAGCAGAGTACTGTTTACAGCTACTCTGGAATTTTGTGGGTGAAATCCAGTCATTTAATAGAAATCCGGGCAATTTCACTTTATGGTGAAACATTTCCCCACACAGTTTTCAGAAGTTCAGTTTGGCTTGAAAGTGACTTCTAGTTGAGTTGTGCTTCATACATCACACTACACTACTGACAATTGACTCTTCACAGAGAGTTTGACTGACAGGCGATCTGACCAATCATAATGTCGAATCTGCCATTTTGTCCAACAAACTTGAAAAATGGTGTGTATTGACGTCTTTTCTTGGTTGAAACAAGACACCTTTTGATGTTCATTCATGTTATTTTGTGCTATAACTAGTAAAAAAGAATAGATGATCGGTTCACGTTCTACTTGAACTGAGGCGCTACAGCGATCTGTCACGACACATTAAAGAGCCACAAAACAGCATCTATTGTTTGAATTTCTTAAAAAGGAAACAATTTGAAAGCTGAGACTTTTTCATACCAAAAGTTAACTTGCTATGTCTGACGGCATGTTGTCAGTTTACTCTTTTCTCCGCGATGTATTTTTCACTGAGTGAGAACATGTGTGGTGTGAGCACAATGGCTTGTCGAACATAGCAAAAGTTACAAAGGGGCTCGGGTCTTTGCGAAGGGTCAATTGACAATGGACTTTTTCTGCCTACAAAATTTTGCCGAAATTTCGCAAATGTAGAGCAGCAGAGTACTACTTAGTGTTGCTTTACGTAATTTCGTGGATGAAATTAAGTAATTTCAGTAGGAGGAAACTTCACGTTTAATTTGGCTTGAAAGTGACTTATGTGAGTTGTGTTTCTTACATCGCACTATTGACAATATACAATGGACATTTTATTGTGGGTGCAAATTTAACCCACATTTCAGACCTTTTTATTGTGAGTGTAAGTTTCTTTAATGTGATGCTCCTTGAAAAATTGCAGCAAGTATTACATCATATAACCGATGTTTGTGTGTAAAGGGTATTGAAGGTTATAGACCCCTAAACGAGAAGAAAATTCCCTCCCATGCAGTTTTAGTCAATTACAGTGTATATATTTTTGGCCTGATGGCCATGTGCTCCATGGTTTGTGGTAATTGATTGTATATGAGAACTCCAGTTCTCAGCGTCAAGACCCAGTGTTGGTAATTGACCGTGTCAAGTTGCCTAGAGTGATTGATTGTGTACAATGTGGGAGAGAAAGCTTTCTGTGAATGGGGGAATTGATTATGCATGGTGGATTCATCATGTGTGGCTTTGCTTTATAGTAGTACACTCATAATTACACTCATTTTTTTTTTTATTGTGTTAAGTATTGTTTTGGATAATGTTGTGCTGAGTTTTGTTGACTGGTGTGTGTCTCGTTTTGAAGGCATTTATAAATATTGAATGTGTAAGTGTGATGTGTTTTAACATCACTGATGGAAGGTCATTGGCTGTTGTCAGGAGCAACTGCAGAGGCTGGAGGTGGAGCTCAGCGAGGTGGCCAAGAATAAAGAGAAGCTCCAGCGGAACCTGCTGGAACTGACGGAGTACACGCACATACTGAGAATCACACACACGTTCATGCACAGCCGCTCCAGGGTGAGTCTCCATTCACCAGTAGTAATGTGGCCTGTGTGACATGATGTATAGTGACTTAAACTACTGTAATTGTGAGCGTACTGTGAGCAAATGCACCAAAGCTTTTGGTACTCTGGGAGTCACATGACATTTATGGTGCTTATGATGGAGAAACATACAAGCCACATTTTCTGGGACCAGATCAGCTTGGATCCAACCATATGTTTGTCTTATTTGCCACGGTTAGCTTTCTTTTGTAAAAAAAATGTAGGCCTAATGTTGACCAGTGGTTGACTAGTTCCATTATCTTTAAAGTAGCATGCCAGATATCATATATTAAATTTACTGATGGCAATTGAAATGCTCAAAAATTGCAGAAATTATTATATATATATATATATATATATATTTGATATAATACAATTTAAAAGCAAATAGATGAACAAAATAGCTGAAATTTATCATTTTTAAATTATTATTTAAATAACATAAATTGTGTAGAATTCACTAAAATGTAATATAATACAATTTGAAAACAAAGGACTTGAACAAAATTTGCTGACATTTTGGGAAAAAAAAAAAGTTTAACCAAAATTGCTAAGGTCTTTAAAATATTTGTAAATATTATCTGTTGACATAACTGTTGTTATATTTTGGAATGAACACAATCATATATTCTTTCATATATTCAGTCAAATGGACACATTTATCAGCCAATGCTAATAATGGCCAAATTTTGGCTGATTATTAGATTTAGCTTATATATTCGTCAATCACATATTATTGTTAATAGAAACCTTCTGTTTGATGATTGCAATCTGTAGCTCTCAGATATTTGTTAAATCTTAATTGATTATGTGAATGTGGATGTGTCTGAGTTTAGCATGAAGCCCTGGGCCCTCAGTATGAGGAGTTCCCGTCTCTGGAGACTGAATCAGTGACAGGCTGCACCAGCATGCAGAGACTGGGCGCCAAACTCGGGTGAGTCGCAAAGACCCTCTAACTTACATCTTTTAAGCAGATCAGTTTGTCTCGGTCTACATCCACACCGCTGTGACCTTACGTGCGTGTGATGTTTGTGTTTCAGGTTTATCTCAGGGTTGATTCAGCGGGTGAAAGTGGAGGCGTTTGAGCGCATGCTTTGGCGCGTCTGTAAAGGTTACACCATCCTCAGCTACGCAGAAGTGGACGAGAGCCTGGCCGATCTGGACACGGTATGCAAACTTCGTGTGTAAATGAGGATGCTGAGATCCACCAGCAAAGTGCTTTTTAATGGCTGTAGTTATATTCAAATGGTTTGGTTTAACAGAATATGCTGCATGGTGTGAACATGCCTCTGTGTTTGTTTCACAGTTTTAGATCATAGCCGTCTGCTGCTGCTAGAGCGTGCTAATGTATTCAGAGCTTGTTTACGGAGAGTCTGTCTCGTGTTTATGTGCTACAGGGGGAGATCAGTAAGAACGTAGTGTTCCTCATCTCCTTTTGGGGCGACCAGATTGGGCAGAAGGTTCAAAAAATTTGCGACTGGTAAGTGAAAGCCTTGATGTTGATTCTTTTTATTTTACATTTTTAGGGGCTGTTCGCACACATTCACGTTTGTGCATATTTTCAGAACTATTTGTTAGTTGCTTTATATTTTAAGCTTAACATTAATATAGTATTTAACATAATTCTTAACATAAGTCTGTCAAGTCTGTAATTAGTAATTACATTCAAGTAAGTATTAAAAATAATGCCATTAAAAAAATTAAAACATTGCCTCCTGAAATTATTTTTTGTGTGGATCTATTAATTTTCTTCTACATTATATTAAAATCAAACTCATACATACAGTGACTTCAATACACTTTTTCTATGATGAGCAATTTCTGAATTCAAATTCTTTTTTTTTTTTTCTTTTTTTTTTGTGGCATTGAGTCTGAAAGTTTGTGGTGATTCAACTGTCCTGATATTATAATAAAGAAAAATGCCTGTATTTTGGCATAATCTATTACTATTATTTCTTAGGAAAAAAACAAACAAATATGATTTGTTTATATTTTAAAAACTTTTGTCTGCTAAAACATCAAGTCATGCGGTGCGACCAACATGCAGAAGAAAACCGGTCAAAAGTCTCTTAACATATCAAATCTTTTTGAAACACTGGAAACAATAAGGTGCTATGGAACAACTAAAGACATCCTTTTGAAGTATATGCCCACTGACCATTATTGAAAACAAAATTAAGTTTTTTGCAGATGGCATATGTGAACATGTTCTGTCCCTAAGTCTGTCTGTCATATTGAATGTTGTTTTATGGTTTCCACAGTTACCACTGTCATCTCTACCCCCACCCTGAAACAGATGAGGAAAGGGCCGATGTGATGGACAGCTTGAGGACACGCATCCAAGACTTACAAAACGTACGTCTTCTGCTTCTCCGAGTGCCTTCAGAGTCTCCTTATGGGTTTGATTATTGGTTTGTCCTCTGCAAAATAATGCTGACGTTACCGCATTCACTGGAGGATTGGCATAATTATTTGATCCTGCTATGTCATAATTAAAACGTTAATGAAGCGATGTTTGCGCATTAGGTTTTGCACCGCACCGAGGATTACTTGAAACAGGTCTTGCATAAGGCGTCTGAGTCAGCGCACTCGTGGGTGCTGCAAGTGAAGAAGATGAAAGCCATCTATCACATCCTTAACCTCTGCAGCTTTGACGTCACCAACAAGTGTCTCATCGCTGAAGTGTGGTGTCCGGTCAGCGATCTGGCGAACCTGAGGAGGGCATTGGAGGAGGGCTCAGTGAGTAAAATCTTTCTCATTACACGCTAGTCTGATTTGATCCAACTACTGACGTATGAGAAGCAATTAAGAAGTTTTAATGTGCCTTCGAGACAATTACACAATCTGAGATAAGTGCTGTAACTGTAGCATCTTTAAAAAGAATAGTTCACCCAAAAAAGAAATTTTGCTGACAATGTACTCACCCTCAGGCCATTCAAGATGTAGATGAGTTGTAGATGTCTTCATCAGAACAGATTTGGAGAAATGTAGCATTACATCACTTGTTCACCAATGGATCCTCTGCAGTGAATGGGTGCCGTCAGAATGAGAGTCCAAACAGCTGATAAAAACATCACAATAATCCACAAGTAATCCACACCACTCCAGTTCATCAGTTAATGTCTATTAACTTCAAACTGTGGCTTCCAGCAAAATGCAAGTCCTCTATAATTTTGCTTTCTTAGTTGAAAAAGTTGTCTCGTCTGAATCAGGAGAGAAATATGCACAGATCAAGCACAGTTTGCAAGCGAAAATTCAATTCAAGTTTATTCAATTCAAGTTTATTTGTATAGCGCCTTTTCACGATACAAATCGTTGCAAAGCAACTTTACAGCAAATTAAGTTCCTACAATATTTAGTGGTAGCTTATCAGTGGTGACTGTCAGTTAATGTACATATGGCAGAAATGTACGGAAAAATCAATTAAAGACGGAATCAAACAGACGATGAACACTATTAACAGCAATTATTATATGATGCACTTCAAACAGTTCTAAACTAATATGTGGGTGGATTTTGATGTGAGAGGAGGACAACGGGATGGACTTTTCCACTAGAGGAAGCGTTAATATATGGATTATGGACTATATTTTGATTAGAAGCAATGGTTTAAAGTTAAAATGGCTTAATGATGGATTTATTTCTTACAAACACACAGCTTTTCATTTCATAAGACATTAACTGATGGACTGGAGTGGTGTAGATCACTTGTGGATTATTGTGACGTTTTTATCAGCTGTCTGGACTCTCATTCTGACGGCACCCATTCACTGCAGAGGATCCATTGGTGAGCAAGTGATGTAATGATAAGTTTCTTCAAATCTGATCCAATAAAAGAATGACTTGAGGGCGAGTGAATTTTTAAGCAAATTTTCATTTTTGGGAGATGTATTCCTTTAATTTTCTTAATAGAGAAAAGGTGATGCCACCGTCCCTTCCTTTGTGAACCGTATCCCAAGCAGTGACACTCCGCCGACACTTTTGAGGAGCAACAAGTTTACCTCAGGCTTCCAGAGTATAGTGGAAGCGTATGGAGTGGGCGACTACAGGGAGGCCAACCCAGGTGAGTGCAGAACACCAACTATTATTCACAACCTTAATGAGAAGCTACTAGGCTTACACTGGAAATTAGTAAAAGCAATAGTTCACCCAAAAATGAAAATTTTGTCTTTATTTACTCACCCTCATGTTGTTCCAAAACTATAAGACTTTCATCTGTGGAGCACAGAACAAGATATTTTGAAGAATGTTCATGCTGCTCTTTTCAGTACAATAAAAGCAGTGACTAGAGGCTGTCAGGCTCCATAAAGTGTTCCATATGGTTCACCTTTAGCCATACACTACCATTTAAAAATACAATAAAAACAGATATTGTGAAATATTATTACAATTTAAAATAACTCTTTTCTATTTGTATATATTTTGAAATGTAATTTATTCCTGTGATCAAAGCTGAATTTTCAGCACCATTCCTCCAGTCTTCAGTGTCACATGACCCTTCAGAAATCAATCTAATATGCTGATTTGCTGCTCGAGAAACATTTGTCATTATTATCAATGCTGAAAACAGTTGTGCTACTTAATATTCATGATTTTCAGATTGTTAATGAATTTAGTTTTTTATTTTTCTTTCCTTCCCTCACAGCTCCTTATACCATTATCACTTTTCCCTTCCTGTTTGCGGTGATGTTCGGAGATCTTGGTCATGGTTCAGTCATGACTCTCTTTGCTTTGTGGATGGTGTTGACTGAGAAGGACCACAAGCGAAGACAACCAGGAAATGAGGTCAGAGTTGTAACGAAATTGAATTAAACTACAATTAACCATGGTCTAGCATTGAGCTATTGTGATAATGCTGATCCAAATATGTCATTTTTTGTTTCTGATTAAATGATTGTCTCTGTTCAGATCTGGACAACCTTTTTTGATGGGCGGTACATAATACTGATGATGGGATTATTCTCCATATACACTGGACTCATTTATAATGACTGTTTCTCCAAATCCCTCAACATCTTTGGCTCAGCCTGGAGCGTCAAGGCCATGTTCACACAGCAGGAGTGGACGTAAGACACAAAACGCACTTTTTAGGGTCCAAGCACTGATAGTTATAGCGCCACCAGCTGGCAGCCGGAAGTGTGGTACTAAAACACCTTGAGAAAAATCCTTTTGTATTTACCTGCTTAAATGCCATTGCTTTCCCATCATAGTGCTTGGGCCCGTCATTTCAGCTTGCAGCTATAATTCCATTTTTATTTTATTTAAAGGGTTAGTTCACCCAAAAATGAAAATTCTGTCATTTATTACTCACCCTCATGTCGTTCTAAACCTGTAAGACCTCCGTTCATCTTCGGAACACAAATTAAGATATTTTTCATGGATTCTGAGAGCTCTCTGACCCTCCCATAGACAGCAATGTAATTACCACGATCAAGGTCCAGAAACGTAGCAAGGACATCGTTAAAATAATCCATGTGACATCAGGGGCTCAACCGTAATTTTACGAAGCTACGAGAATACTTTTTGTACGCAAAGAAAACAAAAATAACGACTTTATTCAACAATTCGTCTCCTCCGTGTCACCCTTGTGCCATTTTAGAGAGTATCCACTGAACGCAAACAGCGTATGCTATTCTGTGTCAGCTGCGTCACACGGATACGCTGTTTTCATTCAAATCAAAGCGTAAACAACGTAGAAAACGTATCTGTATTACGTTCAGTGGATATTCTCCAAAATGGCACCAGGGTGCCGAGGGAGGAGACGAATTGTTGAATAAAGTCGTTATTTTTGTTTTCTTTGCTTTAAGGATCCACAATAATTATTGTACGCTATTGTTTTCCTCCTTTTACTCTGGCACAGAAATGAAACTCTACAAACAAATGCTTTACTCACCTTGGATCCCAACGTTTCCGGTGTTTTCTCTGGACCTTATCTGTTGGGCATTGATCCAGTGAGTGCACACTCTCTGAAGATTTATGAAGCACATTTCTGTGGGTGGAAGCCACATCCTGAAATGATACATTACTGCTCCGAGTAATTCACTGATATTGGTTTCAGAGCTCTAATTTGTCGTGTTCGATTGACCTGTAGATTTGGAACATGGCCGTGAATCGCCTGACCTTCCTCAACTCCTACAAGATGAAGATGTCTGTGATCATTGGAGTCATCCACATGACCTTTGGGGTGGTGCTCAGTGTCTTCAACCACTTGTGAGTGAGCATCAGATTATTTAGGTCTTGGTATATGTGTAATGGTGAAGGCTCTATTACTAATTATTACACGAAGAAGTGATTTAGCACAGGGGTTTTCAAACTGGGGTCTGAGGAATGTTTTTTTTTTTGTATCATTGCGATACGGCTATAGTTTTGAATGGTATAGTTTTTATTGATGTATTGTTTTCATTTTTTAATTTGTTTTTATTTTGATATTTTCTGTTCTTTAATTTTATTTTAAAGTTTAGTGTTTCTAAATATCTGTTTATTGATATGTCGGATTAGTTTTATTTTTTATATTTTCCACTCATTTGGATTTTAATTTTTGATTTTAGTGAATTTGTTGTGTGTTTCTGCACTTTTTATTTTTTATATTTTATATATATTTTTTATATATGTCTATATAGTTTTTATTAATTTTTGTTTCAGTTTAAGTTATTTTAGTACATCACATTAAACTAAATTAAAATGAGAAATGTTGAATGTAGCTAAAACAAAATAATACATTTTACTTTATTTCAGTAAGCATTTCTTTTATTTCAAGTAGCAATTTTTGTATGATTTTAGTTCCAGTCAACTATAATAACCCATAATAATAAAAAAAATATTGATTTAATATTGATTTATGTATATTTATACATTTGTTTAAAGATATTTTACAGACATATTGATTTATAAATGTATTTATAATTTATTTATAAATAAAATGTTATAAATAAAAATTTTTACTTATTTGTTTTTAAATTAAATATGTTTAGTAGTTTAGTGTAATCATTTTTAACATTTACAGCATTTACATATTATTATTGTTTCATTCTACTTTAAAAAATCTGGTCAGAAATCATGAGATTAATCGTGATTAACAGTAAGAAATAAATACCCAAAGTGCATATAGTGTTACAAGACAATCTTAGTGCTCATCTCTTCTTTCTTGTGATGTACATGTTGTATGTACATGTCCTATCGTTTTATTTTTTCATATAATCTTTTAATCATTTGCTTTGGATTCATGATTTAAAATGCAATTTAGTTTTAGAAACAGTTTTGTGTTTTATATATATATTTCTGTTCATACTTCGCACAGTATAAATAGATATTTACACATGAAAAGTTCCATATAAAAGCATTCTGCGTGACTCACATAAAAAATTATTAGAAGCACATGAGCCCAATTGTGCATAATTTATCCTTACTCAAATACTCTCTGCATTAAAGAGGTGGGTGACGTTTTTTTTTTTTTCTAGGCTTGATTGTGTTTATGGGGTGCAGTCTAACAGTCTAGTGTTAATGCTTCATTTGAAAAAAATTAATTATTTTTCACATAATTTACCTTTATTCTACACCGCTCTGTCCCTTCTCTGATAAACACTCCGATATCTGATTGGTTAGCTAGCCAAGTGTGTTGTGATAAGCTAAACCGCCAGTGCGCGTCTAAATGTCTCGCCTCTCGCCTCAGAATGCGCTCCAGTTGTATTGTAAACAATGGTGTCATCAATATTGCTTATCAATTTGAGCCTGAATGAGACCCAGAGAATATTAGTGAAGAGGATCGCACAGAACCTGAGCAAGCACGGCCCTTACAGGACGTTTCAGAATGGTATGTTTTTTGTTTGTTGTTGTCGCATACTTTTAGATACGCTGTTAATTGTAAATGCTACAGCTTATGTTAGCTTCTACTATACGGTTTTATCCTGATTAAAGCTTTAATACAGCAGAATACATGATTGCGTTGTAGCATTTTTGTAACAGTAAGAAGTGTTTGCCAGCAAGTATTGCTCGTTACCACAGCAACTGCGTGTCTCGTAGCTATGTGAAAAATATCAGTCTGTCTTTACCACTGATCTATAATATAATAGTCATTATATATAAATCAGTGGTCTTTACACATAAAGTGTATAATTGGAACACTTCATTGATGGAGCTGATGATCTGAATGAGAGAGATGCAGAGCGTGTGCAGACTGCAGAGCAGGGGACGCGAGGAACAGTATTAAAGGTCCCATATTGCCAAAACTGAAATTTCCTGGCTTTTTTCACGATTACTGAGGTCTAGGGGCTATTTAACTACCATATAAGTTTCAAAACAGTCAGTCCACAGTCAAATTCACACAGCCTGCTTAAAGTTCTAGCTATTTTTCATGAACCGTTGTGACTTCCGTAAAAAGTTGACGTCAGAACTACACAGGCACCACCTTCAGTCACCACCCGAGCACTGCCCACAGTCCCACTCTCCTTTTGCCAAACCCCCAGACAACATCGCGTCCATGCTTTTGCTGAGCAAGGACAACACCGAAACATGTCGAAAAGGTTAACTTTAACCACGAAACCAGATCAGCCGACCTGTAACGTTACACTCTCACTCAAAGGATGGACGATCTGACAGGATTGTTACTATGAGGTGGATCACATCTAACCTGTATAGTAAAGACAAAATCACCGTGTCTATCTAGTCATGATGAAGATGTATATACATTTCAATTTCAGCAGGCAACTATTTTTACAGCTACATTATTGTTCCAGCCACAATTAATCACAACAATGTATATACAATTACAAATGATTATATATAAATCGTCAGTTTGTTGTTTTACACAC
>NW_015539915.1:1283174-1290250 GCF_001515605.1 Sinocyclocheilus anshuiensis
TCGTGAGATGCAAGAAACATAGACATATGGCAAGAAATCTGTAGACGCGCCCATAACAACAAAAGACAATACTTTAATTAACCTTTTCTGATAAGAAATGTGTGCTGCAAGTGCGAGCATTTTTGACGATCGTTTCTGTCCAGTCTGCTCGTTTTATCGCGTTTAACACAGCTGTCGTCGTTTTTTTGTCTTTGTGCACCCCTAGTTTTGATGGCACGGCATCAACTCTTCATCTTCTCTAAAGCAGCGCAACATGGCCCCGCCCCCTTTTGTTGCATGGGTTTGTGATGTCACCAACCCGGGAAGTAGTTTGTTGTAGTCCCTACGAGCCGTTTTTGTAGGCATTAAACTGCCATCATTTTAAAAGGGATATCTCTGTTTGCACTGAACTTTCAGCGCCATAACTTTGCAGATATCGTTTATGCTCAAACGGCAACATTACACACTAACTAAAGTAAAAAAAAAAAAATGGAAAGCTCTCCTTGCTTGTAAACTCTAATTCTGTCTAAATTCTGCTCTTTTCCTCTCTGTGTATTTACAGGCACTTCCGACAGAAGTTTAAGATCTATCTTCTCTTTCTTCCTGAGCTGCTCTTTCTACTTTGTCTCTTTGGGTACTTGGTCTTCATGATCTTTTACAAATGGCTGGCGTTCTCAGTGCGAGACTCACAGCTGGCTCCAAGCATTCTCATCCACTTTATCAACATGTTCCTAATGCAGGAGAGCGCCACTACACCCCTTTACCCTGGCCAGGTGTGTGTGTGTGTGTGTCTGTGAACACTAGTGTGAGCACTTCCTTCAATCTGCCTGATGTCTGTGTTTGTGTTAATCCTCTTGTAACAGATTGGACTGCAGGTGTTTCTAGTGGTGGTGGCTCTGCTGTCAGTGCCAGTGCTGTTATTCGGGAAACCTCTGTACCTCTACTGGCTGCATCATGGCGGGAAGAGTCTGGGGGTCCACAGGGTGTGTCTGTGTTCTTGTGTATGTATGTGTTCGTATCAGATGTCACATGATTTCACATGGTACATTCATGGTCTGTTTGGTCCTACTGGTTCATACTAAACAACTAGAGAACAAGAAAAATGATTGCGGCTGTAGATCACTTTAAAAATGCTAACATTTTACAATAAGATCCCATTAGCTGACATTAACAATTAGCAATTGTTAATGTTAGCTCGGATCCATTAAACAATATTAACAGAGACAGCTTATGAATTTTTAATAATGTATTAGTAGAGGTTAAACATTTTAAAATTAACATTAACTAAGATTAATAAATGCTTTAGTCAAATTTTTTATTGTTAGTTCATGGTAATTAATGTTATCAAATGGAACCTTATTGTAAAATGTTTTAAAAAATGAACTTATTCACACTTATCACACTTAACATTAAAATTGGTAATCAATATATTTGCACATTTAATTTTTAAATAAATGTTGAATCAACAAAGTATTTTTAATAAGTTATATAATTTAAATAATTTGTCTAATGGCATCTCTTTACTGCTATTATTGACAATACCAATACTTTTGTTAAATTGATTTTCACATTTTGCATATTAAATTAGTTATTATAGCCATTCAAAAGTATATGAATTATTTAACATTTTAATAGGCAAACTATAAATTATCAGACAACATTTTCTTATTTACGTTATTATACCCCCCACCAAAACATATATTATTTAAATTATACACCATAAAAAATGTAGCTTTTAAATTTATGCTGATTAAACTGTTTAATGTAGTTAAACTAATTAAAATGTAAAATAATGTTTTTCAGTAAAGAAGTTCCTAATATAGTACAAGAAGAATTTCTATATATAAGACATTCAGATACATTATGGTCAGGAGAAATTGAGGGAAACGCAGCTTAATTTGTCATAAAATATATATAAAATCACAATACAAAAAAAATCTTAATCAAACTCAAAATACTGTTTATTGTTTTTAATGATTTGGTGTGATATGTGACCCACATGCTTTAGCGAGATTGACCCAAATGACAAAAATGTAGTCTTCAGATGGATGTGCATGTGTGTTTAGCAAAATATATATAAAGATACATTGATATTTGATGGACTGGTTAAAAAGGGTGAAGATACTGCATCATATTACTTTGTGTGCAGGGCTACGAGCGAGTTCGGCGTGTGAGTGAAGAAGACCTGTCACCGTCTGTAGTCCATGATGAAGAGGAGGGACTAAGTGACTCAGGAGGGCCTCGGGAGGTTGAAGTTGACCTATCTCACATTCAGTCACCATTAAAACACAGATTTATCCTGTATGAATGTCACTAACAGCATGTTTGTTCACTGGCAGATTGATTTCGGAGACATCTTCCTGCATCAAGCAATTCACACCATAGAGTACTGTTTGGGCTGCATTTCCAACACGGCCTCCTACTTGCGTCTCTGGGCCCTGAGTCTCGCTCACGCCCGTGAGTGTCTGATTATACATACAAAACACATCAAAATTACGACATGCTTCATTACATTCTGGGCATATGAATCCGTTTTCTAGACTATTCATGCATATGTTGTGTGTGTGTGTATCTCAGAGCTGTCAGAGGTACTGTGGGCGATGGTGATGCGTCTGGGTCTGAGGATGAGCTCCAGCCTGGGCGTGCTTTTCCTTGTTCCTGTGTTCAGTGTCTTTGCTCTGCTCACTATCTCCATTCTCCTGGTCATGGAGGGTCTGTCCGCTTTCCTCCATGCGCTGCGTCTTCACTGGTGAGCACACAGCCTCAGATACAGCCAGGTTTGATTATCAGAAATGGGAATTCAATTAAAAAGTCTTCTAGAAGAGACTTATCTTATTTTTCTTCTCAGAATACTTTTTTTAAAGGGATAGTTCACCCCAAAATGAAAATTCTGTCATTAATTACTCACCTTCGTGTCGTTCCAAACCCGTAAGACCTTCTTTCATCTTCGGAACACAAATTAAGATATTTTTGATGAAATGTGAGAGCTCTCAGACCCTGCATAGACAGCAACGCAACTGTATAATGTTCCCAGGTCCAGAAACGTAGTAAGGACATCGGTAAAACATTCCATGTGACATCAGTGGCTCAGCTTCAGTTTTGCGAAGCTACGAGAATACTTTTTATGCGCAAAGAAAACAAAAATTACATAATTTATTTAACAATCCTTCTCCCCCGAGTTACGTCTTCTGCCATTTTGGAGAGTACCCAAGAACGTAATCAGCGTTGTTTACGTTAGGAGGGGAAAGCTCGCGCATGAACATAATCAGCGTAATCAGCGTTGTTTACACTTTTAGGGTAAAGCGTGCGTATGCGTTGTGATACTCTCCAAAATGTCGGAAGACAGTAACTCGGGGGAGAAGAATTGTTAAATAAAGTCGTCATTTTTGTTTTCTTTGCGCACAAAAAGTATTCTCGTAGCTTCGCAAAATTGAAGTTGAGCCATTGATGTCACATCCGATGTCCTTGCTATGTTTCTGGACCTGGGAACATTACTGTTGCGTTGCGGTCTATGCAGGGTCTGAGAGCTCTCACATTTCATCAAAAATATCTTAATTTGTGTTCCGAAGATGAACGAAGGTCTTATGGGTTTGGAACGACATGAAGGTGAGTAATTAATGACAGAATTTTCATTTTGGGGTGAACTATCCCTTTAATATTTTAACATTAAATTGGAAGTAGGTCTGCACAGTGAATCATATTTTAATCATGATCACGATTTCTGCTTCTTTCAATTTATTAAGCATAATAATCTGCGATATTTGCCCGCTATATATTTATCCTGAAAACATTTTATTTTAATTTGGCATTTGCATTATCTTGCATTGGTAAGAAGCCTCCACAAGCACTCATGGTTGCAGTTGCCAGATGTCAAGAGCTTTAATCCCCCAATGAGAGATTTTCTCTTAAAAGCCCCTTTCACACAGCGCGTTGATCCCAGAAAAGTGCCTTCTGTGTGAACGCAAACATGTCCCAGGATTGATCAAGGAAACGATCCCAGGATGGGGACCTAGTAACATTGCGGGGATCAGTGCTGGAACCCAGCCCTGTGTGAACAAAAGGCAGGACCAATGCCGTAAAGGGTGTGTCGTAGTGACAACGCACGTTAACGTGCGACCCTTTTAATGGGTGTTTTGAAGGCAGATCAATGTTCAAGGTAAAAAAATGTGTGTAAACTGGAATGAAGCAGAGATCAGGGAGCTCCTCACTATCCGCGCTGAAGCTAAGATCGTCCGCCAGCTTAGTGGAACGGTGCATGTCACATTGCCTGCCACATCCTAATGTCACGTGTCTTTACGGGATGTGTTTTAACGCAGACACATACTCCGGAAAATCACTAACAGTGTGACTCAACCAAAATCAAACCATCCCGGGACACATTATCAGTGTATTTTCCGGAATCTCTGTGTGAAAGAGGCTAAATTGATCAATTTCTGCCCAGTGGTTTACTTAATCTTCCCAACCTGGCAACCTTGCGTACGTGTGCTGTCTACCTTAGGGAAAAAGCGCTAATGAGCTAAAAACCCTGGCAAACATGTAAGTTGGAGTTTAACCATGTCTATTGAGATAATCTTCTTTAATAAACATGTAATACAGCCTGTTTTTCTTTCACACGGTCATCTGTGCTGTTAAATCTGCAAGCAAAGCATGCGAGTTGATATCTCTTGATTTGTGCCTATGTGAAAGTGCAAAAATTCTGATGAAATGGAAAAAAATAATGAAGTTACAATCGTGATTGTGTTTTTTAGCAAAATATTCATGATTTAACCGTTTAATAATTATTGTGCAGCCCTAATTTTTAAGCTAATATTAATATTTTCAGTTACACTTAAAATTACAAAAAATATTTTAAAACATATTATTAAAAAAATCTGTATTTCTCTACCGTCTATTTATAGATTATTTTTTACTTTTTGCAGGGTGGAATTTCAGAACAAATTCTACAGTGGAACAGGAGTCAAATTTGCCCCCTTTGACTTCTCCCTGTTGCCCTCTGTCTTTGAGCAAGATGGGTTACTCTGACTGTAACCCACAACACTTTGAACAGGACACCGTAGCTTATCGTGACCTGCTGACCTTTGGGTACTGGACAATGACCCAGAAGTTGTAGAAGAAAAAACTATCATTCTTGCACTGCACTGCAAAACGTGATCCCGGTCGGAATCGGATCGGTACGCTAACCTGACAGCCCTATTTGCAGCAGGATTATCAGCTTTGGTTCCATCATGTGCTGTCATTCGAATATTGCCAACAAAGTCCTGTTATTATATTTATCTTCAGAGATATGACTTGTATTTGGTATTGCACCTTCATAAGCATTTACTGTCATATCTTTTCAAAGTGCCATAACTATTTTTCAATGTACAGTTTTGTATGCTACACTGAAATGTACTTTTGCTTGCTTTAGCTAAGTCTTAGAAGAAAATAAAAACGTTGCAGGTACACTATGGTGTGGGTAATGCTACACTGTGCAATGAACAATGCCAAATAAAAAATATAATTTCCAATGTGATATTAAAGCATAATTTACAGCATTTAGCGTGCAAAGCAGTTTTCCAGGGTAGCTTTTTTTTGTTTGTTTGTTTGTTCAAAATGAATTCTAAGACAATGATTTATTCATATTTAAAATGAAACACTTCGGTTGTAATACATGTGTTCATGGTTTAAGAACTGGCAATCCTACAGATGTACATGGGATTACAATTTTGTTTGCAGTATGTTTTTTATCAACACTCCTGTAAATGTACGTTTGTGTTTCAGACACTCATAAACAAGCTATTATTATATAAATAGTGCAGAGTGGTGCTTACGGTGATGCATTTCTTTCATACATTCATACATCACCCCTCTTAGAAAGGATTTTTTTAATGGCATCTGTTAAGTAGGTCATTCTGTAGATCCTCCGGACGAATCCATTAACAGAAATATTTAATTTCGCTATATTAATAGTCTTTACTGTATGATGTGCTTTACCAAGCAAAGTGCATCAACAGTTAACGTTCAGACAAATTTAAGGATTTCATACCAAATAATCACGAAATTATAACGTTTGCAATAAATGTCCACCCCCGCTTGATTAAATGGTAGCGCCTGAAGAGTATCATCCACGCATGCGCAGTTTGTGCAACCAAAGGCACACGAAATGGCGTCTGCTGCAGGTAAGAGCTACGCTAAAGCTTTTGTGCAATTTCATGTTAGAGATTTAAAAAAAAAAATATATATATAGATATAAATGTTGTTGTCAGTTATAGTTATGGTAATGTACTCCATAAAACGCGATGAATCTATTAATTATTTGTTATCTTGTATGCCGGTGTGGTTCGAACCGGTTCCGTTTGTCTGCGTGTGAAAATGGGGGAGGGGGTCGATAACTGCGATATTGTACATTTTGCTTTGCTTCACACGCATCAAAGTTATTCCTTTAGCTGACAACACACAAATTTACCTTAATTATGTTATACCCAGTTTATTTCATTTTGAGCACAAATTCACACGTGCCGGTCTGTTGCTCGGCAACGCTCGAGCTAAGAGGCAGGCTAATTGTTACTAGCACTGGAGTTCAGCTCCTATGATTGTTGTAAATACTATTCAGATGTGTTGTATCAAAATAATACGGTGTTATTCATAATCCTGTAAATATTAATCACAGAATGCATCCATTTCAACATCTGCTGTACAGTGTGAATCAATAGTATCAAAACAGTTCATATTCACATACCTTTTTTTCTCGTGTTACTTTGTATGTGGCGCTTGCTCATTGAAACCTACCCATTCTCTCAATCGTCTTCTGGAGAAACAGTTCTTTTACACCACTTTATATACATATTTTATACTTTTGTACACGTATTTTATTTTTTACATTATTCATTTGTGTTTTGAATGAACCAAGATAAGCGTTTTAAGTGTAACTTGTATGAACATACCTTCTGTGATTCTAAATCCTTGTTTTTTATGGAAGCATATAGGTAAAGAAATTCAATTTAAAATGCAATATGCAAAATGGCAACGCAATATTCAAAATGGCATTGTATTTCTGTATTTAAATTTACATTTTCCATTACCCATACGTGCAAAGTTTGGTGCAAAAGTAAAATGAA
>NW_015539915.1:1290260-1301109 GCF_001515605.1 Sinocyclocheilus anshuiensis
TGAACAGAGAAATATATGAAGCGTATTCCATGCTAAAATCGAACGTTCGAACGACCGACCGATCGAATGTTGAGGTTGGTTACTTGAGGTTCTGTTATAAATGTGTCTATTAGAAACATTAATTTAAATTAATCAATTGTACAAAAAATTGTTTTAAATTAATTAAGACTTCCCGAGTTTTTGAACAAAAGTCCTGAATGACTGTTATTAAAGGTCATTTAATGAATTTGAATGATTTTCAATGCCCCGCAGAAACCCTGCCTTTGTTGGAAAAGTAAACAAATTATTTGAATTATGTTTGATTATGTTATAACACTTTTCAGTAACAATATTTCATATTACAGTGTAGTAGCTTTTTTAAGTTTCTGAAATATCCTATAATTGTAACACTCAGAGGTAACTTGAACTCTATATATATGCTTCCATAGTTTTTGTGAATGAGTTTGATATTTTAAATGAATGTTAATGTGTTTTTCTCGCAGATTACAACAGTTACGGACAGGCTGGAACCCAACAGGGGTATGGTCGTAAAACTGTGTAATATTTGTATATGCTTTTTTTTTATTTTATTGCAATTCTATATAGAGATGGCTTTATCCTTATTCACTAATAATGGACAGCTAGAACATTCATGTATAGTCATGGAAATGTGCTGGTCAAAAGATGAGTCAATCTTGTATATAACAGTTGTTTATCTATAATAAAATGAGAAAAACATCTTTTATTATCAGGTACAGCTCCTATGCGGCCCAGCCCTCTCAACAGGGTTATGGACAGGGCACTCAGGTAAACGGTCACCTTAAACTATTTTATTTTCGCCATGCTTTTTGTCATAAGTGCAAAACAGGAGCTGTTAAAGTGGGCCTGGTGTGAGTGGCTTACTGTTTGCTTACTATAGCAGTCATATGGTCAACAGCAAAGCTACGCTTCATACAGCCAACCAGCTGACTCGACCTACTCCCAGACTGGCAGCTCCTCAAGCAGTTATGGCCAGCAGCCATATGGATCATCCTACGGACAGCAACCACCAGCCAGCGGTGTGTTCTTTTTATTTTTCATCCCATTTTTGTGGTATTCAAATCGAGGTCAGTATCTCCAAGGGGTGTATTTATTCAGTGACTATTTTTATCCTTTGTAGGTAGTTATACTGCCACCCCGGCCGCACCGCAGGGCTACAGTCAGCCTGTGCAGGGATATGGAAGCAGCAGCTACGATTCCTCCACAACTGCGGCCTCATCGACCAGCAATAACCAGACCTCTTATAGTGGGCAGGCCAGCTACGGTGCCCAGTCTGCATATCCTGGATATGGACAACAGCCTGCTTCTGCTGCACCCCCCAGGTATTTGGCTTAATCTGTTCTTCGTAGTCCCCCAAAGTTTTTCTATGTATCTATTGGTCACTGATTGTAAATTGTGTCCTTCAGCAGCTACAGTTCTGGCAGCCAGCAGCCCTCTGGATATGAGCAGAGCTCGTATTCCCAGCAGCCTCAGCAAAACTCCTATTCTCAGCAGCAGCAGGGAGGATACCAGGGCCAACAAGGAGGCTATGGACAGCAGAGCTCCTACAGCCAGCAGGGAGGATATCAACAAACTCCAACCCAACAGCAACAGGCTGCGCCTTCCAGCTACCCCCCACCCTCTGGGTCCTATGGACAGCCCCCTGCTAGCCAGTACGGACAGCAGGCCAGTACTGGAGGAGGCTATGGCCAGGCAGACTATAAACCGCCCAGTCAGTATGGTAAGTCTGCTGGTAATAGCTTGGCAAAGACTGTCGTATACAAATGTGAAAACTTTAGTGTCACAATATTCTTTCACAGGTAATTACAGACAGGACCATCAAAACGGCATGGGTGGAGGTGGCTACTCGGGCCCTGAATCTGGAGGATATGGGGGCCCTGGAGAGGGCCGAGGGGGGGAGAACCGCGGGCGTGGCCGGGGTGGGTTTGACCGGGGGATGATGCGAGGAGGTGGTGGCATGCGAGGGGGCCGTGGAGGCATGGGGTAAGTGTGTGTTTGTGCAGTCTCACCTCACCACCTCTTTTACCCCTCAGACAGGAGCTGAAAGAGGCCATACAGGGCTGAGAGCCACGCTGTGTACTTAAATTGGCAGAAATTTGCTTTATTATTTGGAGCCAAAGCTTAAATCATAAACTGTAATTTGACTTTTTTTTTTTTGTTAAACCAATTCAACACAATTTTTGATATCACAATCTTAAGTGCTGAAGCTTTTTTTATTATTAGTTTGATAGCAAGTCCATGTAATTGCTTTGACGATGCCAAACTGATTTAAAATTCTGAAGTGCTGCTGCTCTCAGCTCTGCCTCATTATGGCCTAAGGTAAGATGATTGTGCTTTTGGGAAAGAATATAATAATTTCAATCTCACATTCCCTTTATCATTAAATATATTTGAGGGATCTTAATTATTCAGAAGAAGGATTTATTAAGGTGTTAGAGTAAGAAACAAGATAATTAAACATTGGTGAGGCACAGTTCATAAGATCTGTGCTCCAAATGGTTGTAATAAGATTGCCAATGCATAATGTGATCCTTTAGGATATTTCCCAAATGTGTGTTAATCACTCCAAATAGGATTATATATATCTGCCTGCAAATCACAGGTTTACAGGTACAGAATGTTTCAATTAGTCTCATTTAGTTATTTACTCATTTACTCTCAATTTTGTGTGTAAAGCCTGTGTTATACTTTCCGCATGAGCAATCCGGACGCGGACGCAGACTACTTGTATTTATACTACCGAAAGCATACGCTGATGGTCCGTTCCACGGACGTGCTCCATACATACGCAGTAGATCGGCTAGAACAATAACAAACATGTGAACAAACACCGTTATTGCACATCTGGCTGTCTTTATCTTGTTTTATCAACGGATTGTACATGTTCTAGTAGCAACGGGCTTATTCACACAGCCTGCGCATGCGCAGTTGGTGCTTTTGTAGCCTACTGACGCGCGGTCACAAAAAATGGGAGGCTCGTGGATGTCCGCGCGGAGCCTCTGCGCACACTCTCCGATGACGATTTTTACGTCACGCATACCATAGCGGACACTAGCGGACTCGCGCACGAGGAAATTATAACACAGGCTTAAAAAGGGAAATGAAGGCTTATTTTAGAAAGAGATAAAGGTGTTAATATGGGTAACATTTACTAGAATTGAGCGTAAATATCAGTGCAGGTTTTGAAAATGTTTTGAATAGGTGTAGTGTGCATAAAATTAACATTGTTTTATAATTAACCATATTGGTTCCCAAAGACGAATTATGCTGCCAAAAGCAGGAAGCTAGCACAAAATAAATATGAAAGTGAATGCAGTGATGCTCGACACAAAACTGTTACTACAGAGCTGCTTGTCCCTTCATTATTATCTTGAACATGTCCCCTGCTCTGCATATTAAAATATATTTGTTGTATTAGCAGACTTATTTAACTGAGCTTGGACAATACTACTTTTAAAGTTAACTGTTTTGGTTATGAAGGTATGCTCCAAACGGTGAAAATGCACTGCATTCATTTTTCCTTTTAAAAAAGGGTATGTTTTCTTTATCTGTTACACATTTGGATTGCAATTGTCTTGTGCATTATGAAACTTTTTCTTTAACATGCTTTGTCGCATTTATACGCTACAGGTAACAAAGTGAGAGCCATGTAAACACATCAATACTTTTACAGTACCACTACTCAGTTCTGAGTCTGGGCCGGAAGCCTTTTGAAATGGGGACTTAAAGTTGGTGGTGTCAAGAGGTGTTCCAAATGTGTTTTTCCTACAAGAATGAGAATTTAGTTTGGAGCCAAAGAAATGTGTAATAATTATCTAAACATAAAAGTTTACTCTTTTTTTCCTTTTTCCTTTTTTACAAGTGTTTTGATAGCTTTTTTTTTTTTGTGTTGTGTAATTATATCAGAAATGTTTCTGTAAAGAGAAAAGTGGTGTTATGGTTTACCTGCTTTTTATTTTTTCTTTGACTTAAATGCATGTACCAGCTTTATGTAAGCCGATTGTTTCAGATGCAGCCACAAACAGGCTACTAGATTCTTAGTGAAGACCAATAGTTTCAACATTTGGGTGTAGTTTTATATTTTGCATAGTCTCATTTTCATTCAGAGTTGGTGGCAAGGCTGTGTCTGAAACAATTACATCTCAATTACAGTTAGGGGTGGGCGATTAACCCGTTAGAAATTTGTCAGAAGAGATTTTTGTTACATGCTCATCGTTATCGTTAGCATTTCTGTTTAAAAACAAGTGATTTTAAGCCATTCAAACGCAATCAGCAGCGAAAGAGAACTGATTTCGTCATATGTGCAATGAAGATGTTGCTCATAGAGCGGGAGTGTGTACTGAACAGAGTTATTTTTGCCGCTTTATAGGCCTTGAACAGTTAAATACACACTTGTATGTGTCAAAATGGCCATCTTTGCAAGTATCCTCATAAACACAGTAGTTTAGGTCTTAAGTGAAAGTGAACAGCTGAAAGAAAACGTGTAACAGTATATTGGATCCGTGTAGATCTTAAACTGACAGCAGTCCACAAATTCCTGCTTTCATTTCAACAACAAAAGAGAAAATCTCTCACTGCTCTTGACTAAATCACTTTTGTAACTTTAATAAGAAATAGCTATATATTTAATTTACACCGTGAATAATATGCAGTGTTTTTATAAATTTGAATGCTTTGTACAATATAGCATTTCTTATTTATTTAGTTTTTTGTCCTATTGCTTGAAATGAGTTTCACATTTTTTAATCACTGACTGTTTACTTTTCTTCAGTGAGCTTGAGGTTTGTTTGTTTTTTTTAAGGCTAGTATTAGTTTTTTTTTTTGTGATATTGACACTGGTGACAAAAAATTATGAAATTTCTATGGCATCAAAAATTTATATCATAAAGGCCTCATTTATAGCAAAAATAAATATTTTGTGATATACATAGTTACCGTGAAATAAAATGAGCCTTCTCATATCGTGATATAAGATTTTGGTCATATCACCCACCCCTAATTACAGTGTACAAATATCTGGAGTTTTGCACCTATAATAATAAAGATCAACCCTCACTTATGCTCTATATAACCCCAATACTGTTCAGCCACTAATGTCATAAAATTGTAAGTTGAGCATGTCAGGCCCAGTGCACAAACATTGTAATGCTACAGCACCCCAACTGAGTGTTACTCTAAGCAGTATTGTGTTTTTATAAGGGGGTCTTGTTAAGGGTTAAGAGTTAGTTAGAACTGTGCAAATGCCCCCATTACCCTTTTTGTGGTACCGAAGTGGCTGTTTTAAGGGATATCGCCTTCATATCTTCGCTTATTCCCCCCAGCATCGCTGGAGACAGAGGTGGCTTCATTAAGCCTGGTGGTAAGTTTAATGAGAATCACAAGACCATACACTAGAATTCTCTACCTTTTATGGGTGTTTTTCAGAAGGGAAATAATTAATGCCTTGCAAAACTACACTGCCGGCTAGAATTAAGAGTTTTCAACTTTTTCCATTGGTTGTATAGGAATCGTTCAGATCTATTTTTATTGGTTAAAAATCCTGAGTGTGGACTCCAATGAAAGGTTAATTTTGCCCTTATAATCAGGAGTTAATGGTAACTGGCTTACCCAACCATGTAGAGTATCACCATTTCATTGTTTACTATTTTATTCAGTTTTATAAGATCCGGTATGGAGTCCAATTTGGGTCCTTGGTTTTTCAAGGGTTTTGCAAATATTTTTTTTTATATTTAAGGCACACTGGAATAAAAACTAGGTAGCTTTTGAATAGTTTCCTCTTAATACTTTTTCACAATAATCAAACCAACCTTGGGTCAACAGCATCATGGTATTTTGTCATTTTATGTATTTGATTGGTCAGAAAGAGTGTGCCGGGGCAGTCTTGGCCAGGAAATGGTAGCATAATATTGTCAGGTGCTTGAGAAGCTCGGCTGGTAAACTAATTTGTTTCTCACTTTCTTTTTCTCCTTGTGTCCTGCTTGATGATAACCTGAAACAGATGGTGACATGGGTAAGTTTGGATCTTCAAATTATGTCTTTTTTGTCTATAATTTTTTTATCAATTTCTTCTGCTTTTAACACTGTTCTCTGCAGGACGCCCAGAGGAGCAGGATGACTCTGAAAACAGCACTATCTACATCACTGGGCTCACTGAGAATGCTACATTGGAAGAAGTTGCTGAATTTTTCAAGCACAGTGGAATCGTTAGGGTACTTGATAGTCTTTTTCGATCAGATGAAGTGGCTTTGGGAAGATGGATGGCTTGTTGCTTTTCTATGTTACTAATACATGGCAGCATCTAATACTGAAACGTGTAAAGGGTTGGGTTACACCATGCATCAAATGGTCCTTTATTGGATTTCTTAAAGCGTATGATTTAATATGGTTTCATTTTGCTTTCTAAGATAAACAAACGCACAGGCCTGCCTGCTGTCAACATCTATACAGATAAAGAGACTGGGAAACCTAAAGGTGATGCCACCTTATCCTACGAAGAGCCTCCATCTGCAAAGGCAGCAGTCGAGTGGTTTGATGGTGCGTTGAACTTAACTGAAATCAGTCTTGAATGTCAGTCCTTTCATCATGAGTCTTCGAGATAAAATAATGTTTTCCCATTAGGAAAAGATTTCCAGGGCAAGAAGCTGAAGGTATCCATGGCCCGACGCAAGCCTATGATGGGAATGATGCGTGGTGGCATGCCAATGAGGGGAGACCGAGGTGGCATGATGGGACGAGGAGGTACGTGGATTTAGAAGCACCAGAAAACCTAAGTTTCTGTTTTTCTGTACTAAAAAATTCTAACCATCGAGTTGGATTGGCTGTATTCCTGCAGGAATGATGGGTCGTGGTGGCATGGGCAGAGGTGGTGATCGAGGAGGATTCATGCCACGTGGGGGTCCCAGGGGAATGGGCCGCGGAGGACCTACAGGAGGAAACATGCAACAGAGGGCAGGAGACTGGCAGTGTCCAAATGCGTATGTATTTCAGTAGTAGCGCAGTGTTACTCAGTGATCCATGTATTGCATTCAGCCTCTGATTTGAGTCTTTGTTTTTCTAGGGGATGTGGAAACCAAAACTTCGCCTGGAGAATGGAGTGTAACCAGTGCAAGGCACCCAAACCTGAAGGCTTTGGACCTCCTCCCTTCCCTCCTCCAGGTTACTGTCTTTTGCATTCACATCTCGCATAGCTTTCAGAACCGCAAACAGCAGTGCTTCAGATAGTAGCATCGCTAATATTCACTAACTGTCTTTTGGGGTTCAGGTGGTGACCGTGGTCGTGGTGGACCTGGTGGGATGCGTGGCGGCCGTGGTATGGACCGTGGAGGGCCAGGGGGACCCGGTGGCTTCCGTGGAGGCAGAGGTGTGGATCGTGGAGGTTTCAGAGGAGGACGTGGCATGGACAGAGGCAGTTTTGGAGGAAGGGGTCGAGGTGGGCCTCCTATGGATGACATGGGAAGAAGGGGGCGAGGAATGGGACCACCTGGCAAAATGGATATGAAGTGAGTGTTTCTGTGGAAGTGTAAAGGTAATGTAGCCACAAAAAGGAACAGTAATTCATTATTTACTTTTTTGCAGGGGTGACCATCGTCAGGAACGGAGAGAAAGACCATATTGAGGGATGTGTCCCTAGTCAACATCTGGCCTCACCTGATTGTTTTTCACATGATTTTAAAGTTGAAATTCCATATTTATAAATGGTTAGTATGGAACTCGTTACTGCTTTGCTGTTAGTCCTTAGTGAATGTTTTATTTTTTTAACTTTTTGTGTTTTGTGCTCGCTTTTCTGGTCCAGAACTGTATTTGAAACCAGATGCACATGTAAATGCCCGGTGTTCAGTGTACCATTTGGATTTGTCAAAAATGTTTTTGTGGAACAATGTGAGATTATTTCTTCTTTTTTTAAATTCCCAATACCCCTTTATTTGCTTTACTCTGCTTTCATGTCTAAAAAATGTTGATTAAAAAAATGAAAACCATTCTGTGTTTTTTTTTTTTATAAATGCATGGCTGTAAATACTTGTGCCATGTACTTGTTTTCTGCATTTACTGTCATTACTTCACCTAAACAGTGTGACTGAATAATGTAAATAGCTGATGCTATTCAGCCCCTTATGTCATTTCAAACAGTGTTTAAAAGAGTTCACCTCCAAAAATAAAATTCTGGAAAACAATCTTTACTTGCCTTCATGTTCTATTAATTTTTTCTTATTATTTTTTTCCCTGGTGTTGATCAAAAGGAGACGTTTTGGAGCATCTTGTTATTGTTGGGCTTTTTTAAGTACGAAGAAATTGTTCATACCTATTTGGGCCAGATTGACTATCAATTTGAGCCAGCGCAAACCCTTATTTGGCGTTAAAAAATACTGTCAGGATTTGCGTAATTAGCGCTGAAAAGGTCTGGACCATTATTTTTGCGACTCACCTTATTGAATATGCATTTGTAGGAGTTCCCCTTTCCTTTGGTAAATTTATGAGGGGAGTATTTAAATGAGTCACGCAAAGCGATTTACTAAAGATTTGCGCTGTGACGTAACGTTACTGGTGTTTGCGGCATTATTTAACTCCCACAAAAGCATGTCTTTTAAAGGCCAGAGTTTTCATTAAATAATACAATACATTTTTGTTTATTTTTCATCAAATGCTATAATATACCCCCAGAATATTTGAGTATTAAGACACGTGTGTAATGGGACCATTTTGTGATACTTTTGCGTCTTTTTAAAAAAAAGCTAAGCCAGGAGGAGCGTGATTTCTACCTTTGTCATCTGAAAAAAAAGAAAGAAGGACATGCAGCACTAGAACAACACCAGGGTGAGTAAATGGTGACTTAATTGCGAGCTTAGTAGAAAGCGAATACTTTTTGAAAAACAATTGAATTTTCTTTAGGCTATGTTCTTCGCTGTTATCCGTACATCACAGAGACGTCTGTTTTACGTCTGCATTTACATCTGCAATTGACCTATTTTTTAGAGTGTTTGTTCACCTGCAATATGTCTCAAATAGACGTTTAGAAAATGTCTGTCTGTTTATGATTTAGAATGTATGTAAAACTAACATCCGACAGACGTCTATCAGATGTTTGTACACATGCGGTTTAGATGAAGCGATCTTTAACAGACATCTTGCAGACGTGTATGAGTTAATTGTATCATGTTTTTGTTCTGTTTTAGTTAATTATATAGAAAAGAGCTGAGTGAAGATCCTTGAAATTCATCCTTTGGTATTCCACAGAAATAACCGGTTTGTAACGTAACTACACGAGTGCGAGTAAATAATAAGCACACTATACTGTCACTATTTACTGCGGCGCCATCTTGTGGATAGCACAGCGAACTGCGTTCAAGGCATCAGTTCAGTAATGCAACATATATAACCCGGGGAGGAAAAATAGCGCATGACTTTGCAGCACCAAATGCCATAATGCAAGGATCAAGAATCTAATCGATATCAGATGCAGCCCTGCCGCATTCATGCAGAGCTTGTCTCGGGATGCATAGGCTTGAGCTTTTAAAAGCCTGTGCATCCTCGCATCCGTTCTCCTCTAATGTCTTTGCGTCATATGGCAGATTCTGAGCAATCTGTGCGTCATCCGCTGTGTTTCCCCCCAGCAGCATCAGTTTTCCATCACATCTCTGGGAAGCGCCGCCTCTCCTCGCTGTGCCCTCAAATTTGACTCCTCGCTCGATCATGCCCTCAACGCGTTGCATGCATGCATGCGGCGGGACGCGCGTGGTGCGGCGGGTGTCTGGCGCGTGATGCGCAGCGGTGAGACAGACAGCAGCACTCAACATGACCGAGCTGGTGATGCGGACCCTTCCGTCTCCTTCAGCTGCGCAGGATCCCGGCCCGGACGCTTATAAAGGATGGCTCTTTAAATGGACCAACTACCTGAAGGGTTACCAGCGCCGGTGGTTTGTCCTGAGCAACGGCCTCCTGTCTTACTACAGGTAACGCTGCGTGCGCTGCGTGCGCTTTGATGCGCTCGACACTTTGCTGTGCCACCCGCGGTACATTATTTGACCTTAGTTGGGATAGGGGTTGCTCAGAAGTTTTCATTAAAAACGTGTTGGTACCTGTGGGCACCACTGACATATTTAAGCACAAGTCTTAGCTGTCCATGCTGCAGCAATGCTTCTCCTGTCCTGTTTATAAGGAGTAATGGGGACATCTGGAGCATCTAGCCTAGATCAAGTTTCCACCCTTCTTCAAGGGCCTTACTGAAAAACTCTATTTAATGTACACAGTGTTTTTATACTTAGCCTATACATACAGTGGGGTCCAAAGAAAATCAAATAACAAACTGAATGAAAAAAAAAACCATGAGTGTCGTCTTAGCTGCGCGAATTCTCAAGTTTGTGTAAAACCTAATTATCATGTTTTCCAGGATGATTTGAGAAGGTTTCAAAGAACATATTGTGCTTCAGTGAAATCTGTCAGTCTGTAGTGAAATGCTCGGTGTCATACATTTGCTTTAGTGTTCCTTTGGGACACGCTGAAATAAAAATACCTGATTTTAATGCGTGTTTTGCATATTCTATTTTGAATAGCATTAATGTTATTACTCTCACATGATGATTGCTTTTGTACCCTTCAGAGGCCTTGTCATCTTTGCAGCTGTAATGTTAGCTTGCTATACTGCAGTTTATGTGGATTTAGTGTGGATTTGATATTAAAGGGGTCATATGATGCTTTTTTAAAGATCATTATTTCTTTGGAGTGTTACAGCTCTCTCTTGCTCGCTCGCGCACACACACACACACATGAAACTCCGCATTTGAACAGTCAATAGCAAATACTTAAACTAATAACAAAACAGTAGCTGATAGCTGAT